>NC_045544.1:123287761-123587761 GCF_009769535.1 Thamnophis elegans | reverse complement strand
TTCCAGCCAGGCAAGCGCCACTCACCAACCCAGTAATATCCTAAAGGCGCTAAGCCACATGGCGCTCTGCCTGGCTGGAAAGAGAGGTTGCGCGAGCACTTGTTCTGCCTCCAGCTCACGTGCCTCCCAGCCTCACCATGCCCAGCTCTCCCTACAGGGCCGGACCAGGGCGGCCCTGGCCCTGCTGCCGCCGCCCCGCCCCACCCCACTGCCACCACCTTGCTCCGAGCATAACCGGCTTCCAAACTCTGGAGATCTATTGCCGAGTCTTCCGGCAGCAGACGCTCTGGGACTATGCTTTATGGTTGTGGGCTGGCTGTTGGAAGACTCTGGTGGGACAGTCTTCCCGCAGCAAGCCCACAACCATAGAGCGTAGTCCCAGATTCGGCAGCGGATCTCCGGAGTTTGGAAGCCAGGATTTAAAAATCGAAATTCAATGATTATGGCACAAACCAGCAGTGGTAATTCCAGTGGTAATCGGCACACTGGGTGCTATTCCAAAAGCACTGGAATTACATTTAAAACAATTAAAAATTGACAAAATTACCACCAGTCAAATGCAAAAAGCCGCACTGCTTGGATCCGCATGCATATTACGAAAATACGTTACGACGTCCTAGGCCCCTGGGTGGGGCTGGACTAGTAATCAATGCCAAATCCGGCGAAACAACTGGCCGCTGTGATACAATTCTGTTGTTGCGATAATAATAATATATGATCAAAATATTATATTTTAAAAGTTTCTTGTGGGATGTAATGATTGATCATTCTGTCCTCCATCATTGTGGCCCATTACACTTAAAAGCATTTATAGCACGTTAATTTCTTAGCCAATGCTTCTGCATTGACAATGTAAGGCAGCGGCAGTCCCAATCTTTTGGGCACCAGGGACTTGTTCTGTGGAGAGAGGTTTTTCCATGGACCGGTAGGGACGTGGTTTTGTGTGCTCCCTGAATCCTGCAGACGGGGCTTCGCTTGTTTGCACAGCCCAGTTTCTGGTATGCCATGGAACGATGCCGGGCAATGGATCGCGGATTGGGAACCCCTGGTGTAATGTATTCAAGACAGATTGTGTACAGTTATAGGATAAGCAAAATGTGCAGTGACAAATTTAATTCTGATAGGGTTACATCTCCCACCCCACCCCAAATATAACACCTTCCAAATCCAGAGCAAAGGAATCTTATATACAAACTTTAGTTTAAAAAATCCCTGCTCCAGAGAGTTAGGGTTATTCACTTATTACTAGTAGTTTTGAATATATATTTTATACTTTCCAGTATAAATAGTATGTAGATACCAGCTATGCCCCGGATCTGCAGAATTGGGGTCTGCCTCTGTGCCATTTTTGAACAAGCCTTGAGAGTAGATTGGGCTTAGAAAAGCCCGTCTTCCCTCTCATCATTACAGCACAGTAACCTGGGAGAAGGATGAGCTTTCGGAGAGATAAAATGTAGAGAAGGAATCTAGAACTCAAGCTGTGTGATTCCCTCAGTTATAATTTATAAGAGTTTCAAAAGTTATTGTAGGAAAATACCAAAAAAAGGAAATACTTTTGCAAGTCTCGTACTCACTTTCCTCCTGTCACTGGAGCATGCATGTTGAACCATCAATCACACACTTTTCCAGTTTGCCTACACAAAGAGGATGCATAAAAACTTTATCCTTATCAACTTTAACTGTGTATTCCTGCAGGGTGCATGGACCTGTCTACACACAAATGCTGAAAATCAGTTTATTGTCACTAAAGAACATTCTGATCCCAAGGGCCATCAATGCCAGTTATGAATAAGTGTTGATACAAAGTTTTCAGTTACAATGAAATTATTCGAAGCCCATAGTGGCTTGCATGGCTTTCAATGAACTATTTTTTTGCAAGCATATTTTCTTTTTTTTTTAAAAAAAAATCTTGCCTTTTGCTTGGCTCCACAGCAATTCAGAAACTTAGCACAGTCAAACAAACACTCTGTCTCGGCCACAATTCTTGGCTCAAGCAGATGAATCAGCAAAGTCCATAAATGTTTAGCCAACTTGGACAGATATTCTGCAGACAGCCATATAGGGAAAGCAGAGATATCAGTACCTGCAATCTTGAATTTGTGGTAATGAGGTCTCTTAATTAGTGAAGCTGCTGGCCAGTCCTGCCAACTCTCTATATTTTTATGAAGAAAATTATGTGGGCTAGGGACATAAAGTTACCTGGAGGGAGTTCACCTCAAAGATGACTTTACATATTTACTATCCTTACAACCTAAAAGGCTGCCTTTACTATGGAAGCCACTGATTCATTTCCAAGCATAATAGCAAAGGTATTGATATTACCTTTGAAAACCACAAGGCTGTTTGTAAAATGTGATCCCATAAAAACTTAAGGATGGTTTTATTTTGCCAGCTGTGCTCTACAATTTACCATCTAAATAAAAATGTACCATGATCCAGCTTTTATTCTTTTCCTATTCCTATTCTAATATGTTTAGGAGTCCCTTGCTGTACAGGTAAGTCTACCTGTGACCGCTGCAAAGCTAAGAGAGAATCTTAAATACTAGCTCTGCTAACCAACAGTCCCATAATGCAGCACAAAACTGGACAGCTACCTACCGTGTTTCCCCGAAAATACGACATGTCCTGATAATAAGGCCATGCCACATTTTTCTGGTGGGCAAAAATATAAGCCCTCCCCCACAAATAAGCCCCCTGGGCAACCCTCCACCTTCGGCCAGGCAGAGCAACACTCACCAACCTAGCGGTATCCCAAAGTTGCCAAGCCACGGGAACCAGGGGGGAGGCAAAAGTGATCACATTGCTTGGTGCCTTTGGGATACCGCTAGGTTGGTGAGCAGCTCTGTACCCAGCTGAAGAGGGGGGTTGCTGGGCGGCTGTTCTCTTGTGAGCGGGCTCCCAAAGAGCCGGGCACAGCGCCATTCACTCACCTAGGGGTATCGCCAAGCTGCATGAGTGCCTGTTCACTGCCGCCCGGCTCTCGCATCTTGGCACCTTCGAAATGCCAGTGAATGGCGCTCTGCACGGCTGGAGAGGGGGGCTGCGCGAGAGGCTGTTCCGCTCCCACTTGTGCGCCTCCCAGCCTCACAATGCCCTGGCCCAGCTCTCCTTGCAGAGCCAGGGCACCTCTGCTGCCGCCATCCCAGCACGGCTTGTTCGGCAGCTTCCAAACTGAGTCTTCCAGCAATGGCCGCTCTGGGCGTATGCTCTATGGTTGTATGCTCTGGAAGTGTGCTCTGCCGGCAGCCAACTCACAACCATAGAGCGTATGCCCAGAGCATACTGCCTGAAGACTCAGTTTGGAATCTGCCAAAAAAGCCATGCTGGGATGGAGGCAGCGGAGGTGCCCTGGGTCTGTGGGGAGAGCTGGGCCAGGGCATCGTGAGGCTGGGAGGCACGCAAGTGGGAGCGGAAAAACCACTCGCGCAACCCCCCTCTCCAGCCGTGCAGAGCATCATTCACTGGCATTTTGAAGGCGCCAAGATGCGAGAGCCGGGTGGCGGCGAACAGGCGGTCATGTGACTTGGCGATACCCCTAGGTGAGTGAATGGCGCTGTGCCCGGCTGGAAAAGGGGGTTGCCGGGCGGCTGCTCATAAGCGTGGTCGCTTCATGGCTGTTGTGTTGCGCTGCTGCAAGAGTGCAACATAGCCGTTCGCACCTGAGGCTGTGCCCGGCTCTTTGGGAGCCTGCTCGCAAGAGCGCAGCCACCCGGCAACCTCAAAACAATAAGCCCTCCTATGATAATAAGGTCCAAGCCATATTTTGTGGGTAAAAAGAAAATAAGACCCTGTCTTATTTTTGGGGAAACACGGTACACATTTGCACTCTAGGATTAATGGAACAGCTAATATTATGTGGCAAAGACATGATCAGAGGTTAACAGACAATATTTGACAAGCCAAATTATCACACCTTGACAAATCTATTTTCCATTTTCTTCCTTTTCTTCTTAAATTAAAATCTATGTCTTTGCATCAAATTTATCAAAATTAAATTTATCAAAAATATTAAATACATTTATCAATTTCAATGAACAAAGTATAAAATGTTTGTGTGCAGACATGGAATAGGCATAGAATTCTTTATTGCCCAAGTGTGATTGGATTGAGTTTGTCTCCGGTACATAAGCTCTCGTGTACATACAAGCAATAGTGATAAATCATGATCATAGTCATCGTAGAAATGCATCATTGTGTGTACTGTAAGGAATTATAGCCTTTTTGTCTGTGGGTTGCTGTGGACAAATTATTGTCCACTCCCATTATTTCGAATCCAGAAATTTGGGGAAAGGCAAAACTTATGGACTATATAAGCAGAGGCGGGATCCTACCGGTTTAACAACCAGTTTGCTGAGCGGGCCCTTTGCTTGCACAGTTTACAGAGAAATCACCTTCTGCATTACTGCTGGGGAGGAAAACAGCTGAGGTGCGACAATCCACTCTGCTGTGCCTATCAGCTGGGCTTCAGAAAAGGGAATATAGGCGAGTACAGCGCAGGCGCGGGCCCAGATGAAAGTCGGAGCGAACTGGTTGGCTCCCAGCTGATAGTCGGAGCTATTGGTTCGCCCAAACCGGTCTGAACCAGGAGAATCTCACCCCTGTAATATAAGCAATACTTTGCCAAGGCATGGGCAAGAAGGGTGAGAAAACAGAAATAGAGAGATGAAAACAGAAACTGAACAAAGTAGAGGTACTGGACAGTTGTACCCTTTCCGTAATATTAATGCTACTTTGCAGCGTGCAATTGTACTACACTGGTCTTTTTCAAGTACGCAATTATACATACTAAAGTTTTCCACTCTGATGAAGCATCACCTCCTGCCCACAAGAGCCCTTGAGATCCAGGAGGAACTGGAGTCAATTTAACAGTCGGATGGAGCAATCAAGGCAGACAATACAGCTTAAGACACAGCTCTAAGCGTGACAGCAGCCAAATCTCAAACATTTTCATCCCTTGCCTCAAGAAGCTTGCGTGTATAACAGATAAATGGAAAACATGATTCAGAGTTCCTGCAATAAACAAATGCCAGGTAACAATCTGAAGGGATATAGAACAAATTTAGTCACAGCCATTAAGTTTGCAAAACTTTTTGTGCTGAATACGTTTAAATTTCATTGTAGAGTCTAGGACAATATGTGTGCTTAGAAAAAAAAGAGAGTACGAATTCCAATTCATACTTTTCATGCATATTGATGTACTGTATTAGAGACATCAATATTTGAACTTACAATAACCAAAGTAGACCATGACAAGAAACTACCACATTTCTAATTTGAATCATCGAATTGAATAATCCTGAAGTGACATAATGGAAATGACACAAGTACTGTGTTTCCCCGAAATTATGACATGTCCTGATAATAAGACCATGCCATATTTTTCCTGTGGGCAAAAATATACACCCTTCCCC
Source organism: Thamnophis elegans (assembly GCF_009769535.1). Taxonomy (NCBI): domain Eukaryota; kingdom Metazoa; phylum Chordata; class Lepidosauria; order Squamata; family Natricidae; genus Thamnophis; species Thamnophis elegans. The sequence goes on along the minus strand of NC_045544.1, from coordinate 123,582,350 downwards.
AATAATAAGCCAGGACAACCCACCCTCCAGCCAGGAAGGGCGCCACTCACGAACCTAGTGATATCCCGAAGGCGCAAAGCCGCAGGAGCCAGGGGAGGGGGGGGACAAAGGCGCTCACATTGTTTGATGCCTTTGGGATATCACTAGGTTCTTGAGTGGTGCTGTGCCCAGCTGGAGAGGGGGGTTGCCAGGCAGTTGCTCTCACGAGCAGCCGCCTGGCAACGGCCCTTTTCAGCTGGGCAGAGCGCCATTCACCAACCCAGTAATATCCCAAAGGTGCTAAGCCGCGTGGCGCTCTGCCAGGCTGGAAAGAGGTTGCGCGAGTACTTGTTTTGCCTCCAGCTCACGTGCCTCCCTGCCTCACCATGCCCAACTCTCCCTGCAGGACTGGGCCAGGGCGCTGCCACGCTCTGAGCATAACCGGCTTCCAAACTCCGGAGATCTGCTGCCGAGTCTTCCGGCAGCGGCCACTCTGGGACTACGCTCTATGGTTGTGGGCTGGTTACTGGAAGAGTCTTCCCGCAGCCAACCCACAACCATAGAGTGTAGTTCCAGAGCGGCTGCTGCCAGAAGACTCGGCAGCTGATCTCCGTAGTTTGGAAGCCAGTTATGCTCGGAGCATGGTGGCGGGGGGGGGGGGGGGGTAACGGGGTGCCGGCACCCTGGCCCAGGCCTGCAGAGGGAGTTGGGTATGATGAGGCAGGGAGGCACGCGAGCTGGAGGCAGAACAAGTGCTAGCGCAACCTCTCTTTCCAGCTGGGCAGAGCACCATGCAGCTTAATGCCTTTGGGATATTACTGGGTCGGTGAGTGGAGCTTTGCCCGGCTGGAAAAGGGCATTGCTGGGTGGCTGCTCATGAGCGTGGTCACCTCATGGCGGCTTTGTTGAGCTGCTGCAACATCGCAACACAGCCATTTGTCCCTGAGGCTGTGCCCGGCTCTTCGGGCGCCCGCTCGCAAGAGAGCAGCCACCCAGTAACCCCAAACCAATAAGCCCCCCCAATAATAAGGCCCAAGCAACATTCAAAAGAAAATAAGACCCTGTCTTATTTTTGGGGAAACACGGTAATAAAAGTATAACAATTTGACAAATTAAAAAGTCCGTTCATTCATTCTAGCCATTATTTATTTGTAGCAGGAAGGGGAGGCCTCTTCTTTCCAACCAATGCCAGTGGGACCTGCAATATTTGCTGATGTCGTCGGTCCATCTTGTTTTAGGTCTCTTTCCTGGACACTTTTTTAAGAGGCAAAGAAATAATAAAAAAGTAAAACCATTTGTGTTTTCAAAAATATTTGAGAAACCAGAGTCAAAAGTGAAGATGTTGCTCATATGGAAAGTTTAGAAAGTGCCAGCAGTTAGGCAGAAACATTTCCCCAAAGACAATGAGTTGGTATTTCTTTCGACACATAGCAAAAGGAAAAGGCAGACTATTAATGTTTAGAACATTATTTGCTAGGCTATTTTACACTGATGCAGATCTTCCAGCCTCTAAGTTCAGTGACAAGAAAAGCCGGTTTCTAAATTGATTTTACAGACTAATCAAGAGATTCAATGGTGCCATTCAGACAACTTATCTAAATATGGCTTCATATTTAAACACAGTATTTGAATGTCTCATATTCCCTAAGTATAATTATAGTTTGGTATAAGCTCGAAAATTGTCAAACTGACTGTCGGCAACCAACCAGCAAATGAAATACAGTTTAAAAGGCATAGCCAGCTATGATTTTATTTAACTGGAAATAGGATGGGGTAGGATTCTCAGTCAATTCCTATTGAAGATCCTGATATTAAACTATACATAAACCCCAACTTACACTCATTCACTGAACAATAATTCAAAATTACAAAGACTTCTCAAAAATAACTTACAACCTGTACTTGCACTTAAGACTGTCATATCACCCCTCATGATCATCTGATCACAATTTGGGCACTTTATTTGCATAAATGATTGCATTTATGACCAGCTGCAGCCTCCTGTGAACCCAATGTACGGTCTTTTGTGCTGATAACTGTCCATTGGGGATGTTGAGTTCACTTAACAGCTGAGTCATTTGCTTAACAACCATGTATTTGCTTAATGGCTGTGGGATTCCCTTAACGTCCACCATAAAATTGGGTCTAACCTGACATATCCCAAAGGTGGTTTTTTCAAGAGGCAATTAGACTTTCTCATTTTTCTTTAAAGATGTTTCACTTCTCATCCAAGAAGCTTCTTCAGCTCTGACTGGATGGTGGGGAATGGAAGGATTTATATTCCTTGCAGGCAGCTGGTCATTTGCATCCTTTTAGAGAGTCCTTGAGGCCACTTGGAGGTTTATTTGTGTCATCAGGGTCACCCGAGTAGTGCAAATGGGTGTTGAAATGACTGTGTTGTAGACTGGAGATAGATGGTGTTGTATCCCCCCACCCCTCTGTTGAGAGAGGGCTGTTCAATTTTGTCATGGATGGCCTCTTTGACCCCTCTTTCAATTAGCAGTCCTCTCTGTCCAAAATGTGGACTTTGCTGTCTCCAAAAGAGTGGCCTGTGTCTTTTAAATGCAGCTGGACTGCTGAATCTTATTCTGATGGGTTTGTTCTCCTACGTTGTGCCACGTGTTTATGGTTTCTCTAAAAGGATGCAAATGAGCAGCTGTCGGCAAGGAATATAAATCCTTCCATTCCCCACCATCCAATCAGAGAGTTGAGAGCTGAAGAAGCTTCTTGGGTGAGAAGTGAAATGACTGCAAAGAAAAACCAGAAAGTCCAGTTTCTTCTTGAAAAAGCACCTTTGGGACAATCATGACATGGATGGCTGAGAATCTCCATAGACCTCAACCTGACTTATGACCGCAATGACTTATGATAGAAATTCCAGCTTCAATTATATTGTATGTTTAACTGTATGGTATATTTATGGATTTTTACCTCAGCCATTTTATGTCTATGGATTGGATAAGCTTACATATATTGTAAATGGATGAACCAATTAATTGAGGCTGGCAGTAATATTTTATGTTTTCCCCCCATAATAAGTACCGTACAGCATTAGAACTCTAAAAATGCATCCCAAAACTTACAATCAAACAGTTGGAGGAACAAATTTCACAATCTTGGGTAATGCTACAGCTACTTAAGAATTTATAGCCGGTTCTACTTGTTCTACCCTCTCCATTTTCCAAAGCATTTTTTATTTACTTACTTACTTATTCATTTACTTATTGAATAGATTTATATAGCTGCCCATCTATCCGAGTAATTTTTTTGCTTCTGAGTCAAAAGTGCTGCAAAGCCCTAATGACTAATACCAGCCAGTGCAACAGTGAGGAATATGGCCATGTCACAGCTCAACATGGAATACAAAAGAGTATGTTTGCTATATAATTGGCCACGCTTCAGTCAGTAATACAACAATGGAAAAAAAAATGAAAAAAGCCTGCATAATTTGCATTTTGATTTGGCAAGTTATAAAAGCAATTAATAAATAATTTAAATGAAAGCAATAACGTTGTAACGTGGCTTGGACACGGACGACACTAAAATTCCTGCGGTACGTGCAGCAATTTAACAGTCATTTGGTAAAATGCTTTGCTATTATTTGACATATTGAATACTCAAGGTTTCTTGAGTATTCAGGAGATGGAAATATTTCTCAAACCGAAAGATACTCAGACAGGAGGACATCATTATCTTACAGGTACTGTGGAAGAAGTGGAAATGACAGAAGAGAAATTATTCTGCTCCTTTGTATATTTAATGGAAATGGAATTCGTAACAGAGGCATTACCATGAGACCTTAAAATAACATAGGACCAGACTCACAAGTCCCGTGCTATTTCCCTTCTCCTAAAATATTCAGTGTTCTTCAGAAGGGGGGAGGCATGACAGACACTTATCTGCACCTAATGCATCTGGAACATTAAAAAACTTTTATAGGACTTCTAGATCAAATATTAATTTTTTAAAGTTCCATGAATTAGCAATGCCTATTTCCATGTCATTGACTCTGAAATATGCCGATGCCTCTCACCAAGTTGGCAGAAGTGCAAATATAAAGTTGCATTATAGCTACGGGAGCCCACCGTGCCCAATAGAAAGTTCGGATGCAACAAGTCAGGAAAACAGAGGGATTCCTACGGACCTTATAAAGCAGTTTCCCCTCCACCCTCACCCCTCTGGCACTTTCGGCAGTGCTGGGAGACACTGAAGCCAAATAGCAGCCTCATAGTTGAAGATTAGCAGAGACCCCTGGGTCAATTTTACTTGCTAAATCTGGGAGCCGTGCTCTGCAAACCACGAAGATCTTCACCTGCTAATAAAACAGATTGAGTTTTGCTTTATTTCAATATTCCAAATAAATATTGGAATGTAGGTACCTCTGTACCTACATCATGAGGACGCTTAGAAAGACAGAATCTCTATTTGTATCATTCCATTCTTCCACACTGGGCAACTATAGGTCGATGGATAAGGACTTGCTTCACCAAGGCTTAGAAGAGCCAAGACTTGCCACAACCCAGAGGGGTGACACCCCCCCCTTGATGAGGTGCGCCCAAATGCCATCACTCTGATAAACAACTAATCACAACACTGTCAAATTACTACTAAGACTGTATTATAATTATTCTCTCTTCCTTCCTGGCACCTATCTCTTTCCACTTATGACTATAACAATGTTGCTTGTATCTTTAAAATGTATATTGTTTTGTTTCCTAGTATAATTTGATTGCTTATTAGTAACCTATGACTATCACTCAGTGTTGTATCTTATGATTCTTGATGAATGTATTCTATTTTTCTTTATGTACACTGAGAGCATATGCACCAAAGACAAATTCCTTGTTGTGTCCAATTGCACTTGGCCAATAAAGAATTCTATTCTATTCTAAATGATTTCACAAAAATATTTCCAATATCCTACTGCTTATTCTGAAAATATTTGCTCATGATACCAAGCCAGTTCTGCTTAGATGCAGAAAGGAGCTCTTTTAAAAGGAAAGAAAACCGCATTATCTTACTCAGCCTACTTGAGATGAGGCCAACCATGCCCTGGACATTTTAATGTAGATACAACTAAGAAAAATCGAAAATAGCTTTGCCTCAGACATACTTGTTTTCCAAAGCAATGGCAGTAACCAGCTCTTTTTGCTCCAGATGAATACATCATAAACTGTCACCCAGATTTTCAGCACCATTTGTCACCCAATGACAAATGCAGAAGAGTGTTCCTTTTTCATGCATGTTTTGTCTGGTGGCTGCACCAAGTCTTGTTTTGGGATACCGCATGCATCAATCAAACTAGAGCCTTCTTTATTATGAGCTCCACTCTCTCAGCGTATTGGGATTGTAAGTAATCTTCTGTAACAAGGAGTCAATAAAGTTCACAAGTACTTTTGCAAGGACAAGAAGCCAAGCTGACAAAAGCAGTGTTGCAACAGTGTAGCGGCGGGAGACTGTAGATGGCAACATCTCAGCATAAGAGCACACTTAAAAAAGAAAACCCTTTGGCAAATTCAAGTTCTATGAAATCCCTTGATCGATTAAAAAAAACTGTATTTGGCCGTATGATTGTCCCAAATAAGTCCTTCTTGTGCTATTATTTTAAACTTCGATCTTAGGTTCTGCCCCCCCACCTTTTCACAGTCACATAACCACATTTTGGGACCAGCCCACATTTTCAACTGCTTGCAGCATCCAACCGTCATGTGACCGTTTTTACGGTTTTTCTAGAAACTGCCATTTACTTCCGGTTTCTGGAAAAAAATTATCCCAAAGAGAGCAATAGGGGGTCACATGTCAACCAGAGCATTAGCTTAGCAATCACCATGTTTACTTAAATCAAAGGTGTTCAAACTTGGCCACTTTAAAACTTGTGGACTTCAATTTCCAAAATTCCCCAGCCAGCATAGCTGGCTGGGGAATTCTGGGAGTTGAAGTCCCCAAGTCTTAAAGTGGCCAAGTTTGAAAACCCCTGATTTAAATATTGCTACAAAAAAAAGATCAGAAAATTGGATGCGATGTGACAACCCACTTTACGACTGTCATAATTTATAACCAAAATTGCAAGCTCAAAACGGTTGTAAGTTGAGGACTCTCTATAGGGGAATACTACAAAGAAAGGTTGCTAGTGTTGCAGTTTCTCTCGCAGAGTGAGCACAGACTGGATGGAAGTACGGCTGTTACAATCAGCTTGTAGCAAAGTGTGTTGTGGTCCCGATCCATTTGCCACAATTCGGGAGGGGGGGGGAGCCCAAGTCTTTAGGTGAGCCTTGGAAATACAGATGTAAATCTTGATCCTGCTGAGCTAGTATTACCCTGTCCAGGAAAAAGTGAGGGCACAACATTTGTGTAAAGAACAAATCAATATTTCTAATATCGTTGAGTAGTTGGGAAACAGTAGGCAAGATGATATCTTGATTAAAATGGAAAGAAGGGAATATCCTGGAACAAGAACTACTTTGTCCCTATGAAAAAAATTAACAAATTGATCTTTTGTAAAACTAACAGCTCAATTATCTGATGTCATGGCAACAGAAAAGCTATGTTCCATGGGAGGAGTTGGGGAATCAAAGAACTTCAGTAATAAAATAGAGAACAATAAGGCGGGGAGGCAGGTCAGAATGGGTAAGAATGCTAGAGATCTATAAGGCAAGGGTGAAATCCACTTACTTTTGCTACCAGTTCGGTAGCATGTGCAGATGGTCAAAATGATATCCGGGCGGGTGGGTGGAGCCTGCTGCTGAGCATGCCTGGCAAGCAAGTAAGCGAACAGCGAGGTAAGCGAAAGGGGGGGGGGGAATCCACTGTGCCATGCAATTTCGATTAGCTAGAAAGCAGGAAATCCTGCTTTCTAGCTAATATAAATCGCGTGGCACAGCTGATCGTCAGAAAAACTGGTTCGCCTGAACCGGTAGCATTTTTTTTACTACCGGTTCGGGAAAACAGCTGGCATCTTTGCTACTTGTTCGGGTAGCATTTCACCCCTGGAACAAGGCCTTTGATAAATTCTTCATTTCACTAATATGTTAGATTAAAAACATCCATTGACAAAAGAAAAAGAAAGATGTATGGAAAAGTCTGAGCCAGACTTTCAGATGAAAGGGAAAACATGATGGACATGGAGTTATATGGGAGTAAGCCTGTTCCCATATGAAGTCCTCGAGATATTTCTGTTAAGATACACAGAAGGAACTGTAGAGAATCAGAGAGATGACCTCAAGGGAAATTGTCAAAAACCATTATATAAGCAAAAAGGACTAAAACATTCCTTAAGTGCTGGGAAACAAAACAGTATTTCAAATAGGCTTGGCTAGGCTCCTTCAGGATTCATTGAGATTTATGAGAAAGGTAAGGTAAAGCACAATCAAGTTTGCAAGAGTATGTCATTACAACCAATTTCAATAAAGTATAGTTAAATTCTTTTAGTAGAGTCTGTTTCTTGTTCTTATTTATCTCAAAGGACCATTTTATAAACAATCTCTAGGCGGCTATAACACTAAAGTCAGAAAACTCTGACTACCAAAAAGAAAAAGAAAAAAGCCCACAGGATTTAATACGTTAATCTTTATAAAAAGCCTATCTTCAGTATTACTGCATCTGAAATAAACTTTACTATACCTCATATTTGGCTTTACGTGAAATCTTCAGAGGAGACACTAGAACAGTGATGGTGAACTTTTTAGGCACAAACCGGAAGATGTGTGTGTGTGTGCGTGCATGCGCCAGTGGTGGGATTCAATTTTTTTTACTACCAGTTCTGTGGGTGTGGCTTGGTGGGCATGGCATGGCTTGGTGGGCATGGCAGGGGAAGGATACTGTAAAATCTCCATTCCCATCCCACTCCATCGGAAGGCTACTGCAAAATTCCTTTCCCTCCCGATCAGCTGGGACTCAGGAGGCAGAGAATAGATGGGAGCTGGACCAGTCAGATGTGGTATTTACCGGTTCTCCTAACTACTTAAAATTTCCACTACTGGTTCTTTGGAACTGGTCAGAACCTGCTGAATACCACCTCTGGCACGCGTGAAGACACCCGACAACCAGGTGGTCAGTGTGCATGTGCGTCTTAGAAACCCAACGACCAGCTGGCTGACTTGGAGCAACGGCGTGCGTGTCCACAGAGAGGGCTCTGCATGCCACTTCTGATACGTGTGCCATAGGTTCGCAATTATGATTGCAGTGATCTGTTTTAAGGGTACTATCCTTAAGGGTACTATCCTACTATCCTTTGTGAGAAGCTTCTCTTATGTTTTTCCAAAGGGTTTGTAAAATCAAGTACATTAGACTGAAAGGAGAGAAAGAAGATCTGGATGGAGGACATCTCTGTAGCATGGACAGTTTATCGAAGACAGAAGCATTTCCAATAAGACAAACTGCAATTGCCAAGATCTCTAAAGTGTGATAAGAATGTAGATAAGATGCAGTCTTCTCCATAAGTTTGTTAATCAGAGGATCATCTCCTCATTTCCCAACTTTGGGTCAACTCTTGGAAGCTCTAATCACTTTCTTTATCTCAAAGGAAGATAAGAAGCCCTCCCCACCCCACCCCCAAATACTGAACTTTCATATGGGGTCATCATTTAAGATTTAACTGGATTTTCATAAGGAAGTATAATTTAAGGTTTACTACGTATGTGATTTTTTTTTTGTTCTCTTATGTTTTTCAGCCACATCTTCTTAGGTAAATGCAATATTCAGTCTCAAATTTAGATTGTTCATTAGTATCCTTTCACTCTCATCTTCAATATCATTAAATTCCTGTATTTTAGGTTTCACTGATGATCCTGAACTCTGAGTGAACTCATTACTTCCAATCTGGGGCACAATCTTCATAACGTACTATAACATTAACTATAGCTAGGAGAAATTTGAGATATGAGAGTTTTGGAAAAATGAATCCATAGACACTACTGCATATTCCCACAGGGGGAAAAGACATCTGTCCTTCATAATAGTGAACAACTTAGGTATAATACCCAGTACCTTGTCTCTGTATACATCAGAATTAGATTCTCTAGATGTCTTTAAAACAAAGTGGAAATTGTAAAAAAAAAGTCGATTCAGTCTGGCAATGACTTTTCAAAGATGTAAAAAGAAATTTCTTCATATTTTCCAATCTATCTTTTATGAAGGAAGAAATGAAGCAATTTATCCATCTCAACTGCTGAGGTGGCTATTCTTATCCTTTCTTCATCTGTAGCAATAGCACTTAGACTTCTATGGTGTCCCATTGTGCATTAAGAGCACTCTCTGGACAGTTTGCAGTGACAGCATGTTGCCCTCAACAATCTGGGTTCTCATTTTACCAACTTTGGAAGGATGGAAGGCTAAGTCAACCTTGAGCCTGTTAGGATTGAACTCCAGGCTGTGGGCAGTTTGCCTGCAATACTGCATTCTAATCAGTCTACCAACAGGGCTCCTAGGTTTGTATATTTGTTTTTATAATATTTATTTCTTAATGTAGATTTTTACATTTTTTGTATTTGTTTTTTTTTATACCTATGATTTTTATCAGAATGTAGTGCGCCACCAAGAGTAGATTTTGATGGGTGGCTATATAAATCTGATTAATAAATAAATGGTAAATAAATAAATATAACAGCTGTGTGTGACTAATGAGTTGCAGCACTTCCCAAATTACTATTGTTAATGAACAATTGTACTGTAAACAGCCACTTGCCTATTTACTTGCATTGAGCACATTATAGATGAACAAGTGGCAAAGCTATTCTACTAAAATGAAAGGGAATTTCTCCTTCCCCCATACATGAGATCATCAAGTTTCACAACTATGAAATGAGACATGGACCGAGGATTCTGCAAGCAGCCTTGACTTCATCCTCACTCACTAAGAAAGTTCTTTAAAAAAAATCTTTTTTCCAATGTTTCAAGAGAACTCTGTGCTTTCTCTTTTATGTGGAATGAGAAAGGGCTAGGGAACAAAATCAAAATTTGGTCAATGCAAAATTATTTTTACAAAACAAAAAAATGCAAGTATGATATTTGAGAAGCAAATACGAAGTGTATATTTTCCCCTCCTATATGTACTAACATTCAACATAGGTATTGTCATGAGGAAAAATACGCTGCTTGTTTTTCCTTTTGTTAATGGTATTGCAAAATGGCCACAAAAGATTACAGGCCACATGACAAGCGATGAGGCTGTTTTCACAATTCTGTATAAAATGGGAATTTGTTCCACAGATGAGGGCAAATGGATGTCCTCTTCCAGTATCCTATAAATACCAGGAAATGCTTTGAACATCCCAGGGAGGGGAAGGAAACCTAATGAAGCTAGACAGCTGCTAGCAAACTTCCTACACACTGGACCTTTGAACTCTGGGCTTGTTGGATTCTTTTATCAGATGACAAAACAATCCACAGTGAAACTAGCTCCTTTCGTACAGCAACTCACAGGCTGAAAAGCAGCAGGACTATATTGGTTCCTTACCAAAGGCTGCTTAGGAAGTGGAAAAGAAAACAAGAGAAATTTAGGAGGCACTGAAAAAGTTAAGTTAAGAAAAGCACAAAAGCGGAAGAGTATTTGACAATTAAGAAACAATGAGATTGAAAGAAGAATAAAATCTTAGCCAATGAAAAGAGCCACAACTTGGCTCAAGGGCAGCTCATTTAGTTACTATGAGATAGCTGCATTTCTCTCAATGCAACAGGATATTATGTCTGTTATACTATTGTTTTATACCAGGTATGATCAACCTGCATGACCCTCGACAGCTAGTAATGGGGCACACCAGATGTTAAACTTTGAATATTATTGTGTGATTTTTAGCTATTTATACATTGTTGTTCAGTAACTAAGATGTGTCCCACTGTGACCCCATGGACCACAGCACATCAGCCCCACCCTGTCCTCCACCGTCTCTCAGATTCTGCCCAAACTCATGCCCATTGCCTCGATGACACTATCTAACCATCTCATCCTTTGCCATCTTCTTCTCCTTTTGCTTTCAATCTTTCCCAACATCAAAGTCTTTTCCAATTAAGTCCTCTCTTCTCATTTGGTATTTGAGCTTTGGCTTCAGTATCTGCCCTTCCAAAGAACATTCAGGGTTTGATTTCCTTTAGGACTGACTGATTTGATCACCTTGCAGTCCAAGCGACTCTCAGGAGCCTTCCACAACTCCATAATTCGAAAGCATTAATTCTTCAATGTTCAGCCTTCCTTATGGTCCAACTCTCACAACCATACATTACTACTGGGAAAACCATAGCTTTGACTATATACAAACATTTGTTGGCAAAGTGATGTCTCTGCATTTTAATGTGCTGTCTAGGTTTGCCACATCTTTCCTCCTTTAAAGCAAGCATCCTTTAATTTCATGGCTGCATTGGCTGTCTGCAGTGATCTTGCAGTTCAAGAAAATAAGATCTGTCACTGCTTCTATGTCTTCTTCTTCTATTTGCCAGGAAGCTATTTACATCAATTAACTATATTATATATTTTATATGTGGCCCAAGATAATTCCTCTTCACTCAAGTGTGGCTTAGGAAAGCCAAAAGGTTGGACTCAGAGGTCCCCAGCCCTTTTGGCTCCAAGGACTGGCAGCAGCACTGGCACTAGTGGTGGGGGGAAGGGGTGGTTTCATCTGTGCAGCCTAATCATGTGCATGCGCAAATAAAGCTTCATGCACTCGCCCAACATTTGCCCAGCCCAGTTTCCAATGGGCTGCGGCCTGGTACCAGTCCGTAGCCCAGAGATTGCGGACCACTGGTTTAAACAAAGTATCTACAGTCTGTTTCCCTCTGTGAAAATAACTCTCCTCTGTTTCCCTCAGTCTGTTTCCCTATACTAGCGGTGTCAAACTCGTGACGACGCATCATCATGTGATGTATCACAACTTTCCCCCCTTCACTTAAATGGGTTTGGGCATGGCCAGCCTGTGATGCATCCAGCCCGTGGACCGCAAGTTTGACACCCCTGCCCTATACAGTCTGTCTTCCTCTATGAAAATAACAATCAGAGGGTCACACATCATTCTGAAACACTGCATTTTGTAAACATAATTTGCAAAAAACACAAGCAGTAAGGATATCAGTAAAATACTGACCAGTAAAATTATTTCTGAGAGATTCTACAAGGATCAGAGCAGAGAAGATGATTACAAGTCACTACATAAAACTAAAATGTAAATTACTGGAAGTTTTTAAATGCCTATATTTAGATGGCTGCTATATATAAATTTCGAGAAACTGTGAAAAAAAATCTGAATACTGCTGAAGCTTTGAAAACTCAACTGGAAGAAAAGAGTTCTCTTCTAATAAGACAAGTAATAAAACTCTTAAAACTAAGCAAATTCTGGACTTCTCTCAATCCTCTAGTTCAATAATGCAGCACTAATGAAAATTAAATTTCTCCCTTTTTCTCTTCCTTCATCAACACCAAAGTAACAACCTTCAAAAACTGATTGACATTTGAGGACAAGGAACAACCCAGACAGACTCCTCACGGAACTAATATTTGGAGGCTTTGGACTTTACATTATTGGTTTTGGAAAATATGTCTTTGGCACTCTGCAAGAATCAATTTCCTGTTCTCATCTAAACAACCAGATAAATGCACAGCAGGCAAAGACCAGGGTGCCATTTTATGTAAAAGCATCAGGCAGAGTTCATTATTTGGGACACAGAGTTAAGAAACCAAAAAATCCAATTCAGCAAGAGACAATTTTCAACTGACACCTGAAGGAGAAGAGCTATTGGCCAATTGAGAGCGGCTTTTCAACTGCACTGCAAGAATGATTGTGTTACACACCACATCCCAAAAGGGCAAAACATTTCACAATGTAACACTTCTGATTTAGCCCCACCACATACAAAATGGTTTTTATTTAATTCAATCTAAAGTAGTCATAAAATCATTATCATGGTATCAAAACTAAGCTCACTTTCTGTTTGAGATCTTTTTTTTTTTTCTATTTATGCTGCCAGGGACTAAATCTGGAATCTTGTTTTAACAAAAAACATGTTCTGCCTCTGAAAAATTGCCCTTCTCTTCCCCCCCCCCCGCCCAAATGACCATAAGCAGAAAAGGAACACAAAATCTCCAATAAAATTTAATATATAAAAATGGACCAATATTAAACAGGAAAATTATTTTACATTTTTGCCTCAATACTTTATGGTCTGAGCTATTCATCACTAAATTTGTGTGTCAGAGAAAATGGGAGAGTAACAGTCCAGAGCCATTCTGAGTGGCAATCAAAAGGCTGCTTACAATTCAGGTACATTATTGACTCGCAGCTGTTGAATTTGGATGTTTTGATCTCTTGATCGTTCTGATCTGGAAATCCTTTTCTTTTAAAGTTCAAGCTGCTGGGTCCATCAGCTCAGGCTCTGATCTCCGCTGCACGGAAAGGGCAGAAAATGGGGAGCATGGAGGCCAAAACGGGGTGTGCAGAGGCTGAAAATGGGCAAGGAGGCAAATGCAGATTCTTTTTTCCTTGTGTTAATCAGGCTGTGTTGAAACTGAAACAGGCTGTTTACTGTTTGCTGCAAGGAGGCAAATTGCTGGGAAGCAGAGGCAGATTTTTTTCTTGTTTTCCTCCCCAAAAGCTAGGTATGTCTTATACACCGAAAAATATGGTACTTTAAATACTATTTCAAATAACAGCAATGCAGAGGGAAGGGCTTTGTTTGAGGTGCCAATGTCATGAGGTTCACTTATAGCCATTGTTTTTACAGCTTACGGTATTTTAGAATTGTTACATTTAATTGTTGAGTACTTTATAAATTATACTGATTAATAGCTTTTCTTATTTTAAAAAAAGGTCCTCTCCTCGTGGCTTTCTATTTTCAATCTACAAACAATTTTATTCTTTATCAATTCAAACAGCATTACAAAAAAAAAATCCTATTAACTGCTTAGGAAAAAAAGGGAAAAAGTGTTTTAAAAGTTTTTTCTTAAAAAAAAAAAATCCAGAATATTTTGGCCAAACAATTCTAAAATAGGATGTTTGCAGGGGTAGTCTGTTTCTCTTCCTAAATGAACCCGCTTTGGTATAAACTTTTCTGTAAAGCCCCACAAAGCGTGTGATTATAAATAGACATGTATTTTAAACAGCTATTCCAATACATTCCCTCAGTGTACATTGTAAGCCTGGTGTTATGTTGACATCTTCAGATATCAACATTGCATCTCCATGTTTATATGAAACAGTGATCAAACTCATTAATATATAAATGCAGCCAAGAAGGCAGAATCTGAATCAAACAAATGAGCCAAATATATAATCACCATAGAGATTTTTTTTTTAAATGGCAGCTTTTATGCTTCCATATCAAAAAGGTTTACTGGGGTAGATTTAGGCATGCACTTAATCACCTCCCTTCTCTATGTGATACATACTGCACATCAATGTGTTGTTGTTATTATTTATTTTATTTATCCTTTATTTACAATGGCCATTGGTGACAACATTAAAAGTCTGCAAACAACAAATTTTAGAACCATCTTGGCATGAGAGATTATAGGTTTTAAATATGACCCTCAAAAATAAATATGCTTAGTACTTGTTTTACTGTCTTTGTCAAACATGCTGAAGTTGTGTGTGTGTGTGTGTGTGTGTGTGTGTGTGTGTGTGTGTGTGTGTGTTAAAAGAACCTTTTTCACTCATTTTGGCCCTTCCCATCTCCAGAAGGTTACTAATTTTATTTTAAACTGTATTAGATCACAAGGATCAACACAAGCAACAATAGCATTAGTCTCAACACTGTGTTCCCGAGGAATTACTAGCAGCACTTCTTTTTCACAAATCTATGCTTTATCACAATAGAGCAATGGCACTTTTGAATCAAGGTCAACTCCTGCTGATCTTACAGGGACACATCCATGCACATTCATTGACACAATACAGAAGGGAGTTTCCACTGCTTTTTCCAATGAATTTTCCTACTCAGACTAGTCTGCTACAGAGCTGGACTTCCCAATTGATCTCCCATTCAAGTACTAAGCAGGCCTGAACCTGGTTAGATTTGTATATCAGTCAGGGCTGATGAGAAGAGAAATAGGGAAAGCCTCCAAAGAAAAGTTGTTCTTCACAAAAATTTTCTTAAAGCAGCTACATCAGAAGACAGAGAAGGGAAAAGTGCTAAAAATGGTCTAGTTGGGAAGTTCAGGCAGAACTTTTTAATAACTATAAAAATGGGAATACATTTGATGTTAAAAAAATCCCAATTGTCTAACTTTAGGTAGCGGGGGAAATTCTTAAAATGTGTCCTAAGCATGAAGTACCTATATAGTGAATGTTTAGAAACCAGACATAGTCTAGCTGAGCTTCCTCTATGAATCCTAGTCTTTCCCTATAAAAAGTTCCCAATACCTTGACTGTATGTGATCCAAAAAAAAGCCAATGTGTCAAGTGCAATAATTCCTTCCCCTAAAACCTGTCAAAGTAATGCTTCAATTAGGAGGACCAAAACCTTAGGGATAGAAGATCTGGACTCCTCCCTCCCTCTTTGTAAAACCTAATCTGTTGATGAAACACTTGGATTTTCCTTAGAACACATATAAATGCACACAGAATACAGAACTATGAACAATTCATCCTAATTTTTTGGGACATTTCCTATTACATGCAACTATACCCACAACTCTTAAATTGGTACAGCAGTTAAGAAGCAGAGAGAGGGCTGCAAACACAATGTAAAATGAGGTGGTGAAAAGATGGGTCTGCATTTGATTGGGAGGTACGCAGGGGTTTGGGAGAACCTCTATCTAAGATTCTGTGCAGTTCGGAGAACCCCAAATCCCACTCCTGGCTGGCCCCTCCCACCCCCTCCCAGGAGTCCCCACACGGCCTGTTTTGGATGCAGGTAAGTGCAGGGTGCACACGGAGGATCGGGGAGGGCAAAAAACAGGCCTACCGGAAGTTCAGGAAGGCCAGAAATGGGCCCGTTTCCGGCCTCTGTGGGGCCTCCAGAGCCTGGGGAGGCCATTTTTGCCTTCCCGGAGGCTTGAATGAAAGCTCCAGAGCCTGGAGAGGTCAAAAAGCCTCCCCATGGTGCAGAAGACCAACTAGGCCATGCCCACCATGCCCAACACCCATTCAGCAACTGGGCAGAGAGCCCCTTGTTAAAATTTTTGAAGCCCATCCCTGGAGGTAAGGATAAACCTATCCTGAAGGACTCTTAGCCAGCCATAGGTTGCAAGCAGAATTCACTGTTCTAATTTCAACAAAACATTTTTCTGCTTAATGCAGTAGCAGCTCTTGCCCTACCTAAAATTAAAATGTAAAAAAAAAAAGGGGGGGGATATTCTGTATTGATTTATCTTCTGATTATCCAGCCTCTCTTCCCTCTTCCAAAGTTAAGACATTTCCTTTATTTTTTCTGCGGTTTGATTCAAGACTGTTTTGTGTGGAAGGCAAAAGGCTCTGAAAGCCAACTCTATATACACAGCAATTTGTTACTGTGAAAAACCATCTGTTTCTTGGTATTACAATCCTCAGAGGGCAAATTATAGCCAGCGTTCAACATAAAACATCAATTTAAACCATCAACTATTCATAATTTCAATTCTTTATTGGAAACCAAGGACATAAATGTCAAGGAATAAAGCAATATTTCTTTTATTAACTGTTCCATTCATCTGGCTATTAAATAAAACCAGGACTCTAATAAATAGCATTACCCTCTGCACTGACAGCCACCTCAGCCAGCTCCACAATTTCTCAAATTCTATCCTCCCTCCACCACCCATTATCTCACTAAAAACATGTAATTCTCTTCACAAAAGGCACTGCAGAAAAAATATGTTTCAGCAATCGGCATTTAAAATATTTATGATATTTCCACCGTACTTCAACTATTCAACGTTTTAACCAAACTTCAGATTAAGCTAATGCATTTAAAAAAATGTCCCATTCTACTAGCTAACAACACCTGAGCCAAAATTCAAACATTTATATAACCTGGAAGAACAGAGGTCTTGTATTCCTCATTAGTGTTAAATGGGATGGTCTCCGCAAATTGAGGAATTTACCAGCTGGCAACTTGAGATCTTTTTTTTAAATCTTGCTACTTGTGGAGAACAGAGCAATATGGAAGGCTTTGTGGCAACTTTAAGATTTTACACATGCTACTAAGAGTGACATAATTTCGGCTGCAGTACAATAGTTTTTCTTATGAAGTGCCTGGCAGTTAAGTGGAAAGAAAGTAAGTGGTTCTGGAAAACGAATACATCTTACCCACAACTGGAGTGCAGAACCTTGCAATGGATTCTTCCTGTAAAATAAACTTTCTAATGTCGACTGTCTCATCTCAATACCTATTTTTAATTATGCAACTACAGCTGCTTGAAAAAGTCCTGCATACTTTACAGTTTATGACATTTTTGGGATAGGCCGTTGATTTTATGATATTTGATGCTAATTGCTATGCGAATATTTTTATATTTAAAGAAATACTGGTGGTTTTTTAGTGAAAAGGATAAGCTTTTTGCAATTTGGTGCTGTTTGGATGGGGATTATGAATTTTCTTGCATGCTTACAATGACTATGAAAAAAGATTAACTGATGCGTACCCAGTGTCAAACGTGTTGCAATTACTAAGGCCGATGCTAGTGTTTTGTTAACGTTTTTATTGTTTGTGGCCCTAAAAAGGACTGTTTAGGGAACCAAACATGGTTACTAATATGAAATTAGCCATCCCTTATTGTTTATCACCAGGCAACATCGCTTCAGCATAGTCTGTATAAGCATTTGCACATGATCTTTGGTGACAATGTGGTGCCAGGCTGCAATAATGGATTCAATCAGCTCCTGCTTGGTCTTTGGATGTTTCTTGCTTATTTCGTAACCAATCTTGGCCTACAAGTTCTCAATTGGGTTCAAATCCGGGCTCTGAGCTGGCCAATCCAGGAGTCGAAGACCATGCTTCTTCATCCACTGCTGGACGGACTTGGCTCGATGACAAGGAGCATTGTCATCCGGAAATAAAAGTCCTTCCCTACAAGTTGCTAAGATGAAGGAAGCATGGTCTTTTCCAGGACTTCAACATACTGCTTGGAATTCATCATTCCCTGCACAATTTGTAGCCGACCAATACCAGAAGCAGCGATACAGCCCCAGATCATCACGTGCAATGGATGCTTCACAGATAGATTCAGGCAGTACAGCCTAAATACTTCAGCTGGAAATCTTCTGACATACTTGTTGCACTGATTCCCAGTCAAGTAGAAATTGCTCTCATCACTGAAGATGACCTTGGCCCACTGTTTGTTGTTCCACTTGGCATACTTCTTGGCCCACGCACGTCGACAAGAGCATTGAACATCTGTGAGCAAAAGTTTACTTCAAGCCCTGCAGCCTTTGAGCCCTCTGGCAACCAATCTGCAGACTATGTTTTGTGCACACTTTTACATCACATGTTTCACCCCAAATTCTTGTAATCTGAGGTGAGGTGAGCTTCCTGTCAGCCATCGAAATGCATTGCAGAGCCCAATCTTGCTAACTTCCTGTTGGCTTCCCCATTAAGTTTTCTTTTAGGACGCTAGCAGGGAGCATCAGAAACCTTCTTTCCTTCCCTCCCTCAATGGGGGAAAAGTGGGTTTGACTTAACCCAAGCAAGACTAAGTAGTTGTGGATTTTTAGCCTTTCAAGATCCATATATGGAGATTTTCTTGATTAGTGATTCCCAATGTGGGGCCCAGGCCCCACAGCGGAACAATTTGATTTTTAATGGGGGCAATTTAAACCTTGTTTAAACCAAGTTAATGGACTTTTAGGCTTCCTCCGTGTGAGTAGAGTTCACTTTTCAAGTAAAGTAAGAATTATATTGGGGGGGGGGGAT
Source organism: Thamnophis elegans (assembly GCF_009769535.1). Taxonomy (NCBI): domain Eukaryota; kingdom Metazoa; phylum Chordata; class Lepidosauria; order Squamata; family Natricidae; genus Thamnophis; species Thamnophis elegans. The sequence goes on along the minus strand of NC_045544.1, from coordinate 123,563,561 downwards.
TAGGTTTTTAGAGATGATTAGGTGGGACATGGCCAAAAAAAAAGGCGGGGAACCACCGTTCCAAACCTTTGATTCGAGCTGGGACTGCACCCTCCCACTCAGAGGTTGCATATAATTTGAGGGGTATCCTGGATTCATGGCTCCTGCTTGAGGAGCAGGTGGCAGTCATGGTCAGAAGGGTATTTGTACAACTCTATCTTGTGTAACAATTTTTGTGCTCATTTCTGGATTGAGTCATTTGTGCTTAGGTGTTCTAGTTGTAGTTACTGCTGTAAATGGAGCAGCCATCACCCGGATGCTGCAACTTCTCTAGAAAGCAGTGGCACAGATAGTAATGGATATGCCTCCCAATGCCTGTGGAACACCACTACTGTGTGAGATGCATTAGCATCAGTTAGGATTCTGAGTGCAACTCAAAGGTTTGGCTACCATCTATAAATCCCTATATGGCAAAGGGACACCTACCTTTAACTGTTTCTGCCTGTCTTACGTGATCAGAGTTGGTAGGCACCAGTACCTACTGTGCAGGAGGGTCATCTAATGGGACTTAGGATACATATCTTCTTGGTTGCTGTACCTGTCCTTTGGAATGAGTTCCCCCTTCCCTCTGAGGTTTGTTCAGGTAACCCTGAGCTATCAGCCTTTTGCAAAACCATGAAGAGCTGATTCTTCCGTGCATTGGGCCAGCATGCTATTTGAGTCCATTCATGTCTGTGTCCATGATTATGCTGGTTTCATGCTGGTTTTTTAGTTCATTGTTTAGAGTTGTACTGATGTATATCACTCAGAGTCATAGATTATGAACTAGCTGGCTTTACTGGAATCCGTAAGAAAATATGAGTCATAAACAAGATTCACAAAAAGGACTCATAAGTCTGTATGTGTTATGGCCTGCCAGTGGCCAGTGGAGCTGGTGGCAGACTCAGCGAGGAGGTTGGGGAGGAACATGGGCCAATCCTGGAGTCTGGGGAAGGCTCTGATGAGGGCTCCTGCATCAGAGGCAGAGATGGGGCCAGGGCTGTCCGACTGTTATCAGCTGCCTTCGGAGTCAGAGATTGGTGGGGCAGAAGAACAGCTGGAGCCTGTTCCTGATGTGCACATATGCAGAGCTGCCAGGAGAAGGGAACAGTTAAGGAACAACGGTCGAGTAAAGGCACAGGTGGACAGTGAATGGCCCCTCCAACAGGGAATAAAGAGGAGCGAAAGGGGAGTGGAGTTTGCAGGAGACAATTAGTTCACTTAATTAGTGTGAATGGTGACTCTCAGAGACTCCTTGCCAAGTATTTTCTTGTACAGCATTGCCAGCCTGGCAGCTCTCCAAGCCTGATAAGGCCTGTGATCGTAAATTCACCTTCGAAAGACTGTTTGCCGGGACTTTGCTGGATGTAAATGAGAGGAATTAGCTTAATAAAAAAGGGTTTTGTCAGGACAAGGAATCTGCTTCGTGATTTTGTGAAGCCTAGGTCAGAACAGTATGTCCTATTTAGAAATTAACACAGCTTCCTCAAACTGATGACCTCCAAGAATCCTAACTACAAGTTATAGAATCCAACGTGATCAGAGAATACTGGATAAACAAAGCACTGTATTACATTACAGTTTGACCATACATCTAAATGTACTAATTTACTCAGCTATTATGCTGCAATCTGCCATTTCTGCCAACCATGTCTTCCCAAGAAACTCCTATTTCCCATATATCTGGCTGCCTGTCAGTCACACTGCATTTCCTTTAAATTTACCAGCATGGGTTTTTTAAGATCATCACAATGAACCATCCCCCCCAAACCAATTTTCATCACATCGCTTTAATCACAGAAACAGAACTAACTTTAAGAAAACTGCAGAGCAGAAGTGAGAAATTAATCTTCCCCTGTGGAGATTAAGAAACCATAACTTTTAATATGTGGAGGGGGGGGATTATATCGTGTATCCTCCTCCATCCAACATGGGTTGGCGCACAAATTTCAAACAGCTTTTCGCATTTCAATTAATGCATCAGTAATCATTGTTTTGATTATGAATGCACTTCCTTCCACCCATAACAGCGCTTTTAAAGACCTCATGCTGGAACATTTCAAAGGAAGAAAAATCTTCTTAAGAAGAGATAATGGATAGAATATATGCAGCAGGGGAAATAATGTCTATATCATGTGTTTCAGCTACAACCATGGAGATGTAGTTCTTTTTAAAAAAAAAAATCAAAATTGCCATGTAAGAATTGCAATTATTTGTAATTTGCCTGAGCCAAATTTGCTTCAACTCCTATAAAGCATAAATCTGAATCATGGTCTAAAATAATAGCTTGGGGGGGGGGGGGAATTCAAGGGGTGGAAGGGGACGATGACAAAAGAACATAATTGTCTTCCAAACAGAAATAATATTCAAACGTGCAAAAGTTACCATGATTCCTTGTGCCTATGTATCCTAGTACCTTGGAGATTTTAATGCTTTGGAGTGCTAATAAGTTTCAATCACATGCTATAATACAGATTGCTTTTTATTTATTTACTGAATTTATATACTGTATATCACATTTCACATGTGTTCATGAGGCAAATAAAAATCCCAACAATTGTAAAAAATGCAAAAGCAACCTTTAAATTGCTAAACCCTTTCACAAATTAGTGCAATCAAAATAATATTAGCAGTTGTTAAATAATGCTCGTCTAAACAGATCAATGTTAAGGATTTTTGAACATCAGAACCAATGACGTCATCCATATTTGGGGTGACAGCTGCTTCAAGGAGTAAATGCCACAGCTGGGGGTATTAGGCATTCTCCACTACCAACATGGATGCTGGACTCTTAATTGAAAAGAGTATTTACTAGGTTTCTTACATCCAGAAAATCTGCTTCAATTCATCTCGAGGAATTACATTACAGAGGTAAGACTATTACAAGGGGAAAACAAGCTTGTTTCTTAGCATGATTTCTGATACATAATCAATCTGAAAAGTAAATTACTTTTCAGAGCATGGATATTCTGAGCAGGAACAAAATCTTTAGAAAATAATGATGGTATAGAACCACTCTTGACAATGATAAAGATACTTCTTACTTTGCTGGGCAAATTGGTTTTGTAAGGGAAAATTGAAATTGTATAACTATCATATCACCCTAAAATCTCTGAAAGATTATCAGTTGTAAAAGAAGTAGAGTGATACTTAGAAATTTCTCCTCTCTGCTATTCCTGTCCTCTTGGCCTTGAATTTTTACCTACAAATTTTCAAATAGGAAAGATATCTAAAGCTACCTTTAATCTGAACACATTTCTTCCTAACTATGTGGTCATTAGGAATCGAAAAATGATTGGATGGCACATAATCAGTCCATCAATCTCTTTCACCACCTTCCCTTCCCCTTTCAATTCCTCTCATGGAATTTTTGTCACCTCGCCTTCAAGAGATTCATACTCTCTTGAATGATCAAGAGAGTATGAATTCAGAGGCAGAGTAACCCAAATTTGGTACTTAAAAGAATTAATGCTCATCGGAGTCTTGGCTTACAATTGGACTACTCAGCCTTGTTATAAAACTAGAACTCAAGGAGCTCCAATAGCTAATCTAGTCCCTTTTTAAGCTGCTTTACAAAATGTCCTTGAAGATTTACTGCAGTTATGCTAACAGGATCAGTTTCCCAAAAACGATGATTGTTGGTGGTTATCTTTCCCTATAAAATAGAGAGGGTGGGTATAATCCCACGTTGTGAGGTCCAAAAAGACTTGCATGCTCAGCTCTGCATAAAGGAAAAGTATACCTTTTAAAAATCCTAAAGTGTATGAAAGGATCAGGAATGATTTGGATTATAAGGAAATATATTTAGAAAATGCCTTGTTGTGAAAGATAGTCCAGAACCTGCCTAAGCAGCTTTTACAATATGCATAGGTTTTGTGGCAAACATGTTTATATGGAAGAAATAAGTTTTAAATCATCATTCAGTTGTCTCTCTCATTATCTCCCCCCCCCTTTGGATATTTAAATTAAAGTTTTCAAAACCACATAAAACCCTACAAATGCTAGCCTGCCTCCCCACCCACCAGCTGATTCCATTATCCAAATTGTCACATCCTTTCTCTGGCATATTCCTAGACCTTGGCAGGTACCTCGGAGGCAACTTTAAAAAAATTGATACCATCATGCCAAATAAACACAAAATAAGTGAATGAACATCTTACTGAAAGCCAAGAAAGAAAATTTTAATCTGTGTTCTCTGGGAAAAACAAGATTCCTCTGCGACTGGCTATCTGTGGTTTCGAAACCTCTTTTAATACTGCCAATCTTGTTCCTTATCACAATTCTGGTATCTGCACCTTTTGCTGGAGGCACAAAGGAAAGGAACAAAAGAAAGAAGTGTTTCTGTTGGCCAATTGCAATTCTAGACATTTAAAGGCAACATGATAGTTATCTCATGATGGGACTGGCCCAAACATCTCCGCTGAAAAGTACAATGGGTGTGTTAATGCAAAATCTTTTTTTTTTTTTGCTTCAATTTAATATCACTTAAATAGCTTTCAAAGGAGTCTGTGAAATAGCAGGTTTAGAAGGTTCTGCTTTGTCAATCCTCGAAACTCAAAATACATTTAATTTTGCCTCCTGTATTCCAAGCTTCCAAATTGATCTGGAATTTTAATAATGTTAATGGTGTCCAGAAGGTGCAATAATTGTGCTCATAGTAAGATGACTAAGAACAGAGACAACTTTTCCGATTTAGAGATTGGGATTATTTCTTTAAATAAATAAATAAAAAGAAACTGAAAGCTCAGCCACAGAAGAGGAGAGGAAAGCAGGGGGGGGGGGAGAAATGGAGGGAAAAAATGATTCATTTAACAAGAAAATGAATAAATAAGAGAAGTGTAAGATAGAAGTCTTTCAGCATTAAAAAAAAGAGGAATGGCACCTAATATATATATATATATATATATATATTTTAAAAAAATCGGAAACACGTAAGTAGATGCAGTCTTCATTACAATTTGGTTATGGACCAAATACTGGATGGTAATTTCAGAAAAGCAGAATTGTTATATTTATTGTTTTTCTCCCATTTGGCACTTCCTCCCTCTTTGTAAAATCTCATCCCTGCCCCCCACCCCCACCCCAGTTTCAATCTCCTCAAAAGAAGACCGTCTTGTGAATTTCAGATCAAAATATGGCAAGAGTAAGCAAACGTTATTGTTCTGACTCTTCAATGGTATCTTTAACACAAAGTAATTATAATCAACCAGTATTGACATTTCGAAAATTTCAAACAGTATACTAACCGCTTTTTCAGATCAAAAGAAACTGGCTTTGTTGCTTTTTATTGCTGAAACTGCCATTATTGTGCAACTACACACTGTGTTTCATACACGCTGACTAAGCTATGAAGATGGGCCTTTTTGGTGTGAACAGAATTTACTCCCATGAGAAAAGAATTTTCCCAGTTACAATGGATGGCTGTGAAAGTTGGACCGTAAGAAAGGCTGACTACCAAAGAATTGAGGCATTTAAACTATGGTGTTGGAAAAGACCGAGTCCCTTGGACTGCAAGGCGATCAAACTGTTCAATCTTAGAGGAGATCAACCCTGGCTGCTCTTTAGAAGGCCAGATCCTGAAGATGAAACTCAAGTACTTTGGCCACCTAACGAGAAGGAAGGACTCACTGGAGAAGAGCCTAATGCTGGGAAAGATTGAGGCCAAAAGAAGAAGGGGATGGCAGAGAATGAGGTGACTGGATGGAGTCACCGAAGCAATTGGCGTGAGCTTAAATGGATTCCAGAAGATGGTAGAGGACAGGAAGGCCTGGAGGAACGTTGTCCATGGGGTCACGATGGGTCGGACACAACTTCGCAACTAACAACAAGAAAAAAATCTTGAATCATGCTTTAATTATCATTAAAAATTAACATTTTTACGGCTCCAAACCTCTCTTACCAGAGAGATTATGTAGTCTTATGTAGTACATTTAATGTTTCATTATTTAAACTATAGCATCTCTAAAGTGGATCTTGTAAGGTTCAAAGGGCAGTTTAAATTACATTTAATATAGACTTTTGCTGTTGTGCTCCCCAAATTCTTAACTGGCCTTGGCATCTCAGCGGGGAAGAAAACCCTTAATCTTCTTCACCATTCCTGGAAAAGACAACTATAACTTAATACCGCCAAGTCAATCTAAATATTATAATTGCCTAGCAATATGCTTTGAACTAGATGGAAATTATGGATTATTCCTGTTTTTTTTTTAATTTGGCTGCAACTGTCTCAAAACCCAGCACTGTTGTTGAAATGATTTGAAGCAGTGAATGTGCCTCCAATCTTGTGTAAATGAAAAAATGGGATATGAGCAAAAGTAGGTGATGAAAAAAAACTCAGCTACCTATTGCTAGCTACAATAAGCACTAGTATAGAGTAATCAGTCTAAGAGAAAGCTTACATTTAAACAACTTTATTACAAAAGGAGCAATAAGCTATACATTAAATTAGGCAGTCCACAATATACCTTAGAGTAGACATTCTCAAGATGAAAAAGGGATATTGAGTATTGTTTCTTTTACAAATGCTGTCACCGAAGCACAAACATCAACAAAGGAAATAGAGCATGTAATGTTAACTATGGCCTTCATCTGCTTATTACGAAATCATAAATAAATGATGCAAAAATTTCATATGCTATAGTTGCTATACCAAAAAAAAAAACACCCTCAAAATCAAAACAAAACAAAACGCAGTACTTAGAAAATGGATGATTCCTTAATGGACTTTTAGCATCAGACAAATATGCTAAAACTTTGGAGTTGGGTTGAAATAATACATTTAAATAAATACTTTTTCTTCTTGGCTCTATAGAGTATCTCTCTTGCAGACTGTGCTGTGCATCTCATGAGGATAAAAAAAGGCAATTTGTCTGCTTATTTTAGAAATGCCTAGCTCATTTTTCCATCCTTGAAATGTAGTCTGACCTCAATTGCTGCGGATTTAAAAACTACTGCTACACTTTGGGAGATCCAAAAACAAATTCCAATAGAATGCATTTGAATTCATGTGCATGCAGCAATTAATCATTGGAAGTAAAGCCTCTCTGGGGGAAAAAAAATCCAAATGGATGTCATCACGGCTTACACAAATGTTTATCACATTAGAGAGACCTTGCTGACAAGTTAAAAATTCACGATCACCAAGTTTAGGTGATATTGATCCAAGAGTTTTAAACAGTTCTCAAGTGTAGAAATCTTCTACTAAATATGTAACACATTCCTAGGTTAGACTTTGCACCAAAGCTGGAAAGCAGCCAATGCAATGCCTCCGTTTTGGGGGTGGGGGGTGGAGGATTGGGAAGAATTTCAGGAAGTTAAAGGCTAGGATCTAGACCAGAAAAAGTGATGGTAAGCACTATTAAAGATCAAATTTAAGAGTCTGTTTTACAGATTTCAGGCAACAGGTCAAGTGCATAAATAAACAAATGACAATCTATTTAATTTTATTAATATTACTGTGAACTGCCTGGAGTCAGGCGGCATACAAGTTTAATTTATTACTAGACAACCTGTGACCCACTGGGTCATTCTTTCAGAGATATTTCTTTACCAGAGTCCTCAATAGCTTCAAACAGTAAGAGAACTTCTCAAACATTGCCTTCACTGCAAAAGCTGGGATACATTCAGAGATGTATCTGACTTGGAAACAGCCCATGTTGATCTGTGTAGCAGAGTCAAACATCATTACAGAACAAGTTCAATGACATTTTGTTTTATGCCAAATTTCAATTCTGTGGGAATCAGGAGCCCTAGATAGATAAGATAGATGGATGGATGGATGGATGGATGGATGGATAGATGGATAGATAGATAGATAAGATAGATAAGATAGATAGATAGATAGATAGATAGATAGATAGATAGATAGATAGATAGATAGATAGATAGACAGACAGACAGACAGACAGACAGACAGACAGACAGACAGACAGACAGAATACCCATCTCTCCAAGGTGACTCTGGGCGGCTTTTAGACATAATCTGTAAGTTTAGCCTATTTGAGGTACCTTGGTCCAAAAATGGTTGCTTTGTGATATACCATTTCACCCAGCTAAAGGTTACAGGAACAAGAGTTTTAGTAGTATGTAGATTATTATGGTTGGTCGTATAGTCAAATGTTTAGATTGAATTATGGTTCAACTATTGAGTCCTTCCTAAGAACATCTGGGATAGGCAGATGTTGTTTCATAATATCTGAGGTATTGCCCCAGGAGATAACCTGTTCTAAGTAAAGCTGTCTTGTACAATAGGTGTCTATTACTATTGATAGTATCCTTGCTTTGTCATAATTGATCTAGCTCTATTTGCAGGTGATTTTCTCCCGGTCTCCTCTGTCTGCGATTATTGCAATGTCCACTATCCAGAGTTTGTTGGGTTTTTTGTCTTTCTTATCACAAACTATTAAATCCGGAGCATTGTGTAGCAGATACTTGTCTGTTTGAATTACAAAGTCCCAGAGCACTTTAGATTCTTCTTTTCCAATTCTTCATCAATCAATCAATCAATTTTTATTCAATCACTGACCAGAAAATTACACAAGTCACAATTAATTAGAGAAAAAGATATTTTTCTAAAATATCTAAAAAAGATTACTGTATTACTGCATACTAAGCAAACTGTAGAACAGAAATGTGGTCAAAGTAGTAAAATAAAATCAATCTGATTTAGCAATTTTTAAGATAAAACAAGTCAGAACAATCAGGATGTTTAGTGAGGAATGGAAATAATAATTCCTAGTGAGCATCTGTGTAGTGGGGGGCAGGGGGGAAGATACAAACCACCATGTTCCATCACTTCAATTATTCCTCCACCACATGGACACAATCTCTCTTCAAATTCAACATGCTCCACATGGGGCTGTCCTTGAAAAGCATCCAGAAGCTCCAGTTGATTCAAAATGCAGCAGCCCGCATGGTTTTGTGCAGACCTCAGTGTATATATGGGTCACCTCTCCAGCAGGAGTTGCATTGATTACCAATTTGCTTCTGGGTGCAATTCAAGGTGCTGTTTGTCACCTTTAAAGCCCTTCATGGCTTGGGATCAGAGACCATCTCTTGCCGGTCATGTCCATCTGACCCACTAAAAGGGGGATGCAAAGAATGTTGTGGGTCCTGTCCTCTAAGGAGGGACCCAGAAGAAGGCCCTTCGCTGTAGCGGCTCCCCCTCTCTGGAACATCATCCTTCCAGAAATCAGCCCCTATTCTGACGCTCTTTCACAAGGCCCTGAAGACGTGGTTTTGTCAGCAGGCCTGGGGAACCCACAGTGGGATGGAGCCCATTAAATGGTTGGTTTGAATGTATGCTGTTGCCGAGGGGGAGGAGTGGGGGGTTATTTTATTATTATTTTGTACTTTTTGTTATTTTTATTGTTGTCTACATTGTGTTTTTATTATCTGTAAGATGCCTAGGGTTGCTGTGAGTAGGCAGCTACTGTATATAAATTATGTAAAAAATATAGATAGAAGGAAGATAGATAGATAGATAGATAGATAGATAGATAGATAGATAGATAGATAGATAGACAGACAGACAGATAGACAGACTGATTGATTAGATAGGCAGGCAGGCAAGCGGGATCTTTCAGAATCTCCCTTCAGTAACCACTGTTGGAGGGCATTGAATGTGGCCATGGATAAGGTCTTTCTAAATTCTGGAATTGTTATGTGACTAAGCTATCTGGCTGGCTAAGATGTTTCTACAGAACAGAGAAATCTGCTTGTAGCTCTAAGTCAATGGCTTATTATTTGAGATCAGCTACTGCATATCCATAGCCTGATTATCAGGGTGGTGGCTGGCCATGAAAAGCCATGAAGTTGCAATTAGGCATGTATTGCTGGCACCAGGAAGACTGAAAGCTGTTGGTCACAATTAAAGAAGCCAAGCTCACTGGAGGAAAAAAAAAAAGAGTATTATTTTGTTTATGTTGTGGTTCTGCAAATTTTTGCTTGCAGGTATTTCTTGCAGATATTCCAAGGCACCATTGTTGTTACTTTGTCGTATCGATGTTGGTAATCAGCCTGTGTGAGCTTTTGAGAATTATGATTAGTATGTTATATTGATATAATAACTTATTATTTTACTTTTATTATTACTACTATCACTATTCCCGGCAGTCATGGAGCAAAAGAGCAGGCTCTTTTATTGGAAGTGTAACTAAAAACAGGAAGCAGTAAGCAGGAATAATAGATGGGAATCCTTGGAATCTTGCCAAGAAAACTGTAGAGACTAATACAGGCAGACTAATACAGGCAGTCTCCAAGAGTCAACTCTGACTCAAAGGCAACAAAACACAGAGGGAGACAGAGAGGGAGAAAGAGAAGGGGGAACGGAGGGAGGGAGAGGAGGAGAGAGAATATAAGATATTAGGGTTCTTCAAGAGATATTACTGCAATCACTTCAATTTAACTTGTTCCTAAATAATCAAGAGTGTAAGTGTGAGTTTCAAGATGGTAAAAGTTTGCCAATGATTGTTAGAACAAAAATACCGTGACCTCTAAAAACCTTTCTAAAATAGACAAATGAGCAATAAAATCTGAATGCATATAAACATAAATAGTATCAAATGGCATTTTAAAAAAAAAATCTTGCAGCCTTGTTCAATGAAAAGTTTAATCCGAAACGCAACAGCTGTGGAGGTAAAAAAAGAAAACAACCAAAAAAACAGTCCTATGCTAAGAATCATTAGAAAAAGACTGAAATAAAACTGCCAGGGCCTTTATGCAAATCTATGGTACGACCACACTCGGAGTACAACTCTGATCACCGCATTTCAAAAAGTTAATTACAGAGCGAGAGAAGGGAGGGAAAAGGGCAAAACAAATGATCAAGGAGCTGTGCAAGGAAGGTGATTTTTAGCTTTTGAAAAGGCAACTAATGGCAGATAAGTTACAAATATATAAATTATACATGAGAGAAAAATGATAGGGAGTTTCTCCTTTTTAAGATAAATTGGGAACTATTATACTAAGGCATAAAGGGACAGATAAAAGCCCCTTTCTCTGCACACTGCAAAGTTAAACACCCTTCTGGGGTCTTTGGGAATGTTGGGAGATTTTGAGAAAGCTGCCACGGTTTCTTTGAATGCCTACTTAGGTTATGGTTACTATGCAGAGAATAGTTAATCAAACTCTCGCTTTACAGAAAGGAAAATTCCTCTACCTCAAAGGTGGTATTCAGCAGGTTCTCACCAGTTCTGGAGAACGGGTAGCAGAAATTTTGAGTAGTTTGGAGAACCAGTGACTGGCCCTGCCCCCATCGATTCTCTGCCTCCCGAGTCCCAGCTGATCGGGAGGGAAGGGGGATTTTGCAGTAACCTTCCCCTGGAGTGGAAAATGGAGATTTTACAGTATCCTTCCCCTGCTATGTTCACCAAGCCACACCCACCAAGCCACACCACGCCACGCCCATAGAACTGGTAGTAAAAAAAATTGAATCCCACCACTGCTTTACCCCCCATTCAGCTGCAGTGGGACCTATACTGGAATACCTCCTCTAGGACTTCACTTCATTTTCCTCATGTGTCTGAATCCTAGAGAGTCCAGATGTTTTCAGTGGAACAAAGCAAGCAAGCAGCTGGGGCCCAGTTCTATAGGTTGAGGAACTCCTGGCCATCCAATTTATTCTTTATTTTTGAAATAAGCATAATACAATGATAAACATGAAAACGATATTTTGCAGGCACAGCAGAAGACTTCAAGAATTCTATGGTGTTGGTTTCACCCATTTTGTTTCTACAACCAATGAATGACCAATATTAGAGGAATAAAAGTGCCTGCTCTTTATGATTACATTTAATCCTATATTAACCAACTATCCTTAAAACACATAACATCACTTGATTCATCAGCTGTCACAAATCTATTTAGAAAGCTGGACTAGTAGAAGCAGAGAGATCTGTGTGCAGTAAGTGCAAACAAGCTAAAAACTTTGCATGCATTTTTCATGGAAAGTTTGATGCATATGCTATATGTAATATACTATGATACAAAGGACCATTGGAAAATCCAGACTGTAATCTAAACTGGTGTGTTTGAAAAAATCAAGAAGGCAGTTGTAAAACCCTTATATATTAGTGCAAATAAAATTATATGAAGGTGTCTACATAAGCATGGGAATTAAATTTCTGGTTCTTTTTCAGTGACCTTTTTCAGATCCCCCCCCCCCCTCAAATCCTTCCAAAATGGATAAATGCTTGACAGAATCTATCACTTTAGGCTTTGTTGATGGTCATTTTATGATATTTGTCTCCTATATGTTTTTATTTTATATTATGGATTTTATTAATTTTAGCTGTTTTATTGTACCCCATGTATTGTAAAGTTACATATGTGTGATGGGCAGGAGATAGGCAGGCAGGCAGACCCACACACCCCTGGCCAAACTGTCTCTAAAAAAATTAATCTGTATAGACCCAAAGGTGCTTTTTCAAGAGGCAACTGGACTTTCTTGTTTTTCTTTGAAGATGTTTTGTTTCTCATCCAAGAAGCTGAGCTGAAGAAGCTTCTTGGATGAGAAGTTAAATGTCTTCAAAGAAAATCCAGAAAGTCCAGTTGCCTCTTGAAATAGCACCTTTGGGACAACCATGACCTGGATGTGTGAGAATCTCCATAGATATTTAATCTGTATAGACTTTGCAAATAGTTCTACACCCAAACCCCAAAGTAAAATCAACAAATCAACAGCAGATAATTGTCTAAAATCAATTAACCAAACTGGTTGTCCATCCGTTTACAATTTCAAATTCATTTTTGTTTTCTGAACATTCCTTTTCAGAACAAAAGAAAAACATTCTTTTTAAGTGACTGGAAAATACAACTGATACACAGGTCAATATATCTAAAATATTAGCATAAATCTAGGATAAACCTTAATTAAATAAATAATTTTAAACCTGCTTTTCAGTTTTAAAAAAGGCTCCCAGAAAAGCTTGTAGAAATCAGAAATAAGACAACAAATCAGAATTGTGATTCACGCTATAAAATAATAACTCTTTTCAAGTTAAACCCAGAAGTCTAGGACAGATGACAATTAATGAATGATGTCAATGCCCAGCTACCTGATTTCTGAAAATTTATGAAACTAGAAACGATGTCATAATGTTTTATAGACGCTTTTCAAAAATAAGTTAACTATACATTCCAGTTCCTATGATTAGGACAATTACAAACTATCTCTAAGTACACTGTGTTATTAAATTTTTATTGGGATGGGAAAGGGATTAATCATTAGTGAACTCCCATTATAATTATACATTGTTAGCAATAGCAATAAAGAATACTGCTTGGGGTTCAAGAGATTCTGATTACATATACCAGTCAAGTAAACAAAGATAGAAAAAGGTTGCTTTCCTTGCATGTACAAAACAGCCTCTGCTCAAACCCAAAGAAATCCCACTTAAAGCAATCAGATAGCAACAGCAAGGGAAAATTCTTCGGCTGAGGAACAGGTCAGCCTTTTCCAAATATAGATTTACTGCTGGTGTTGGACTACAACTCCCATTATCAACCTTGCCAAAAGGCCAAGTGGTCTGATAGGGAAAACATGATTGAACACCTCATAATTAGCTATGTAAATGCATAAATTAAACTGGAATTTCAAAGTCAGGAAAAGATACATTGAGGTAGCCAGACTAATAATCACTCGTGACCCGTCAAAACCGCGTTCCACAAAAGCGCAGTCGACGAAATCGCGTATGTGACGTCATCACAGCGCGACGAAAAAGATCGAAAAATTGAAATAAAAATTAAATTACAGCAAGCCGATTCACATAAAGGTAAGCGTTAGGTTAAGGGTTAGGGTTAGGTTAAGGGTTAGGGTTAGGTTTAGAGCGTTAGCGTTACGTTTAGCGTTAGGTTAAGGGTTAGCGTTAGGTTTTTCGTTAGGTTAAGGGTTAGGTTTAGGGTTAGGTTTAGGGTTAGGTTAAGGGTTAGGTTTAGGGTTAGGGTTAGGTTTGGGGGGGGGTTAGGGTAAGGTTTTCGCTTTATTTTTACATTTTTTGATCTTTTTCGTCGCGCTGTGATGACGTCACATACGCGCTTTCGTCGACCGCGATTTTGTCGTCCGCGGTTTTGTGGTGGAACCATAATCACTTACTATATAATCTTACTTCATATGTTTAACATTCCAAATGGGTGCATCTACAATAATTCAAAATAAATGTAACTCCTTTATAATAGTGTGGTTTGGTGTAGTGATGAAAGTAAGGGTTAGGGCTAGCCTATAAACCAGGAGACTGTGAGTTCTAGTCCCATTTTAGGCATGAAAAACCACCTGGGTGAATTTGGGCCAATCACTTTCTCTCAGCCGAACCTACCTCACAAAATTTTTATTGTGGGGAAAACAGGTGGAGGAAGGAGTGATGTTCACCGTCTTGAGTTACCTATAGAGTAATAAAGGTGGGCTAGAAATCCGATAATAAATAATCTCATGAGAATTCCACATCAACAAAATCTAAACTCCCTATGCCATGTAATTCATGCTATTTTATGGGGCAAGGAGGAGGAAGTAGTTGTTATGAATATGGAGCCTAGCTAAAAAAAGATGGATTCTGAGGAAAATCTGCAAAACTGGTATGTAAGGAAGAAAAACTTGTTGTACCATTGACAGATCAAGGGACTAGCATTAAATTGTTTAGTTAATCAGCCCGACAAAGTATCAAGGCTATAGTTACACTAAAAATGGCACATGCACCACCTTTTTCTGAAACATCTAATTTGCATGTGATGAAATGCCAATGATGACAATTTTCATTCCCACTTTTAATCAGTAGAAACAGGAGCCTCCCCAAAAGCCAAACAGAAAGAACACAGGGAATGAGAAGGACACACAGAGAGAAAAGTACAATCCATGTGTATGAAAAAAAAGGATGTGTGAATGGAAGGTGGGAAGAAATCATATAATGTGATGATTTTAGTATTGGATTAGGAACTCCCTACTTCAAATCTATTCTCAGCATAAATCTAAGCAATTTTGAGCCAGTCGCTCTCTTTCCACGCAATGCTGGGTGGTTGAGGAGAAGTGTGCATGAGGTAGTGTTAAATATAGTCGTTTGCTTTCTTGGAGGAGATGATGATGATGATAGCACTGGATTTTGCTCTTTTCCCTACACAGGTATTGCTTCAACTTGCAAATTTGTTTAGTGACTGTTTGAAGATACAATGGAACTGAAAAAAGTGACTTATGACCAGTTCTCACATTTGCAACCACTGAAACATCCCCATGGCTCATGTAATCCAAATTCAGGCACTTGGCAACCAGCTTGTATTCATGATGGTTGCAATGTGGTTCAGTGAGGTGATCACCATTTCTGACCTTTCCAGCCAACTTTCAACAATCAAAGTCAATAGCAGAAATGGTATGCACTTAAGGGCTGGGTGATTCACTTAACAACTGCAGAGATTCACTTAACTATCATGGCAGAAAAGGTTGTTCTGACCTAGCTTCCCCAGCAGCACGAAGCCAAGTCCTCATCCCAATAAACCCCTTTTATTTAATTTACGGTGAATTCCTCTCCAGCAAAGTCTTTCCTCTCCCACAGTCTTTCAAGATAGTTTACAATTACCAACCTTTATCAGGCTTGGGGAGTGGCCAAGCCAATATTTTTCAGACGCTGCAATACTTGGCAAGAATGCAGGAATGAACTAATTGTCTCCTGCAAATACCCCTCTCCTTTTGCTCCTCTTTTATTCCCTATGGGAGGGGCCATTCACCCTCCACTTGTGGCCTTACTCCCAAGTCAACCTTTGTTGCTTAGCTGTTCCCTTCGTCTGACAACTCTGCGCATGCGCACACTGGGAACAGGCTCCAGCTATTTGTCTGCCTCACTGATGTCTGACTCTGAAGGTAGCTAATAACTGTCAGACAGCCCTGGCCCCATCTCTGCCTTTGATGCAGAGCAATCGGCAGAGCCTTCCCCAGGCTCTAGGACTGGCCCATGTTCCTCCCCAACCTCCTCACTGTAATCTGCTGCCAGCTCTGCTGGCAGGCCACAACAAAGGTCACAAAGTGAGCCGGGTATGACTCACTTAACAATTATCTTGCTTAGCAATGGAAACTTTGGTTCCAATTACAGTCATAAGTCAAGGACTACCTGAATTTCATTTTACAAGGAAAAATTTGGTTGACTTACATGACCCTATATCTTAATCGATTGCTTGATTCAGGAGCCAGTACACAGCTTGGCTCATTATTTAAATAACATAATTTAACAGAATAACAGAGTTGGAAGGGACCTTGGAGGTCTTCCAGTCCAACCCCTTGCTCAAGCAGCATTACCCTCATCGTTATTATCATCATCACCGCTGTGCTTCAATGCATCGTCCTAATGATATTCCAATGCAAACAAAAGCAAAACTGACCAAACTTTGCACAAACAAATTCTGACATCCACTAAGTGGGTTTGGGTTATGGTTACTTTAAAGAGCAGCAGGGACTAAAGAGGGAAACTGAATCTCTATTCCAGAGGTCTTCAAACTTGGCAACTTTACGACTTATGGATTTCAACTCCCAGATTCTGGGAATTGAAGTCCACAAGTCTTAAAGCTGCCAAATTTGGGGACCCCTGCTCTATTCCCTTGATGAGTAGGAGAAAGTTTATCTTTATCATTCTATCACCCCATCATGTTTTAGTCATCTTACCCAGTGACTAAGACTAAGCTGGGAGATAATGGATGATATCAAAAAAAGAGAAGGGAGAGGGGAATCAGCAGTATTGAAATATATAACCAGATTGACTGTTCTTAACCCAAGTGTTATATTGGTAAACATTATATGAAGAATTCCAGTTTCATGCTGTCTCTTTGACCTTACATAGTACAGCATCTTCTATTTCCATCTGTCTCTCCTTACAACAAAAATAATTAAAAACTGTTTCTTATTCCTTATGTTTAAACTTTGTTTTGCAATTTTGCTCAAACAAATTCAATCTTTTAATTAAAAAAAATTAACCATTACTGTTCAGTTTAATTACGCTATTATATACTGTAATGAAGTATCCAAAATTTCTGTTGCTAAGCAAGATAGTTAAGTGAGTTTTGCCCCGTTTTACGACCTTGCTTGCCACAGTTGTCAAGTAAATCACTGCAGGTGTTAAGTTAATAACACGGTTGTAAAGTGAATCGGGCTTCCCTGTCAGGCCTGGAAGCCATCTTTTGCATTGGGCCTTCAGGTCTGCAACATTCAATGCTGTGGGAAAATGGGAGGGGGGATTATATGGAGTATGGGAAATATGTAGTCATAACAACTTCCTTTCTAAGAGAGTCAAGGACATCTTGCCCTGCACTTGGAGTGGTGTGACTGGGGAGCATCTCCAGTTGGGATGGTACCTGATTGGGCTATGTGACGGATATGTGGGTGCTGGGCAGGGGCTTGGATATTCATTTGGGTGGGGAAAACCTGGAAGCTTTCAGTTAGTTTAGTTTAGTTTAGTTTTATTAAACTTGTATGCCGCCCTATTCCCCGAGGGGACTCAGGGCGGCTAACAAACCAAATAGGGAAAGGGGGGAGTACAAGAAAACAAGAAGACAAAACAAATACAAAAAACAAATTAAAAACTCATCAACAGCCGCAACAATTCAAGTGGGGCTGGGAACTCATCAGCCCCAGTCCTGCCGGAACAGCCAGGTTTTAACGGCTTTGCGGAAAGCCTGAAGGGTGGCGAGGGTCCGAATCTCCACGGGGAGATCGTTCCAGAGGGCTGGAGCAGCCACAGAGAAGGCCCTCCCCTGGGGGGTCGACAGTCGACACTGGCTAGTTGATGGAATCCGGAGGAGGCCTAATCTGTGGGATCTAATTGGTCGTAGGGAGGTAATTGGCGGAAGGCGGTCTCTCAAGTACCAAGGTCTGATACCATGTAGGGCTTTAAAAGTAACGACTAGCACCTTGAAGCGTGTCCGGAGTCCAATAGGCAGCCAGCTCGCAGAGGATAGGTGTAACATGGGTGTACCGAGGTACACCCACAATCGCTCGCGCGGCTGCATTCTGGAAAAGCTGAAGTCTCCGAATGCTCTTCAAGGGCTGCCCCATGTAGAGCGCATTACAGTAGTCCAGTCTTGAGGTCACAAGGGCGTGAGTGACTTGAGGTCACAAAGGCGTGAGTTCAGATTCGGGTTTTCCCAGATGTGCCAATATGACATCTCTAATCAAATGGAACTTTGAGGAACTTGAAGCCTCAAAGTCTTCTTTCATTGGGGGTGTTACTTGGAACCCTGACAACCCCATTGACTTTGCTTGTCAGAAGATGATAAAAGGAGATCATACGACTCCGCGAAACTGTAACCTTCATAAATATGAGCCAGCTGCCATGATAGCACCTGACCATGTGAAAAATGGGTCATTAAGTCACTTTTTTTCAGTGCCATTGCAACTTTGAACGATCCCTAAATGAAAAGTTGCATGTCGAGGACTACCTGTACTTACGTAGAAGTAAATGTAGCTTTGCCTTCTCAACAACTGCTCACAGGAGGATGTTTGAACACTTCCTTTTGTGTAGGATCACACATTCTCCTAGTACACTTCCTTTTTTAGCTGAGGTATCACACTCTGTTGTTAGAAACCACAACTCTATTAATGGATAATATTTTGGAAACAGCGTTTATAACCTTCTGTAGTATACTCACTTGCAATGTACAGTATACTCAGTACCATTCTATGGATTTATAAAAGTATGAATATTATTATATTGCTCTTACATTGTACAGGATTTTATTATGTCACTAACTACAATGATCTTTCTGTTCTTTATATATAATCTATGTATAAGGCTTCGTTTTGGACCTGTGCACCTGTTTAGGGATTTCTTGGCCATGAAGATCGCAAAAATATAGGAGCTGAGGTTGAGTGAATCCAAAATGCTCCACTCTGGAGAGAATTTAACTACTAAGAGTATATAGTACTATAGTAATTAACAAACAACAGCAACTTTGCAAAGAGAAAAAAATGCAGACAATTCTAGCGAAAGATGAAAAGATGTTTAGTAACTCTGGCATTACAGCAATGGTAGTTTTTCAGAGCCAGCAAACCAGGAACTTTATCAACAAAGCTGGAGGATAGCAAATGTTCACAAATGAATTGGCTTTGAAGGCATCAGATGGCATCATCTGCAGACTTAGCAATCACAAATGAAGGCTGAGGTGCATAAAACAGAAATGAAGAAAATTTGAAGTGATGCTGTTTCAGCTACTGCTCAAACAGCAAGGAAAAGTTAAACTAGACCAGTCTGGCAATGTATTAAAAGTATTTGACAACAACACTAACCAACTTGGCAGCTAGGGTCCCTGTCTAATCTTCCAGAGCATTATCTGAACACATTTTGAAACCTTTCAAAAAAATAGGGTGGTGTCTATTTTAAAAGCAGATTAAGGGATCTTAAAGGTCTGTGGGGAAACTGGGGTTCACACAAGCAAATCATCAAGGGTAGGAATCTTAAAAGTCCCATTATGAACAACACCAAATTCAAAATAAGTAAAACTGATGCCAATCGGGTTCAAGTTTATCTTAAGCTGACCAAGTATAAAAATCAGCATTCAAATAATTTTTGCATTGAACAATAACCAGTGACAATCCTTGTGTTTCCCTAAAATTTGGTTTGGGTATATACAAGAACAGAAGAAGTGACAGTTGAGGCCAATGCTTTTTATGAGCTTCTAGCTGCTCAGTGTCTGGATTTTTATATAATTTCCCCACTAATAATGGACCCTTTTTAAAATGTGGAAGGTTTGGGGGAGGAGAGAGGAAGAGAGGCTAAAATGACTGTTATCTTGTATGCAGGGAATCTGAGGGGATGATGTCAGGGAAATTATCATGTAGTCCAGCTTGCTTCAATCTTGGCATCTTCCAAATGTGTGCTCGTCCACTCCCAGAACTTCCAACAACGACCAAGCTGAGGAATTCTGATATATGAAGTGGGTACCTCTGAAGGACACCAAAGGATGACGAAGATTGGCAATATTCTGGGTAATGACCTAGTTTGTTCAGGAACTCACTATAGATAATCTTCCTCAGGGTCCTCCAGATGTTTGAATTACAACTGACTGGGGACTGTAGTTTCAATAAAACTGGAAGATAGAGTGCTGGAGTAGACTGTCTTAAGCTACGACAGTAACTATTCCCATCCCATATGCAAAAGGAAGATGTCAATACTGGTCTATCTCACCCTACTATTGCCATTTTAAGGATAATAAATATCCTTAAAATAGCATAGTGGAATGTAGCAGAATATTCAGATACAATTGTTTCAAATATAAGATTTCAATGTGAGGAATCAACAACCATTTTAGAGGCTTACTTTATCACTGGCTCATTTTCATTTTTCAAAAGAAAAAAAAGTCTTCCCAAAGTCTGCTACCATCCATGCCTGTTTGTCACAGATACATAAATATACTTTTAGCTCCAGAGCCTGCAAATAGGGGGTGGTAGGTGGAGACCACAATGGGAGGAGGACGAGAATATAAAGAAGGACTAAAAGTCATGCATCTTGTTGCATATTTTACTCAAACCAGTATAGAGAAGATTCATCATAGGATATTTATGAAAGGAAGGGATAGTACAGTGTCTGTCATTCATTTGAATCAAATGAAATTTCCATTAGTAAATCTAGATTGTTACAAGAGGAGAATCAAGTCCTTCATAGGAGTCGAACAAAATCTCATACGTAATTCCTAGAATACAGTTGCTTTTCATACATTGCAAAACACAGCAATATATTTTGTTTACTTATTGCAGTGTTCTTGTTTTTGTTCGCAACCTATGAGTCATTTTTGGGAAATAAGAATATTTGCCTTTATATCTGTTTAAAATAACTTAACATTCATCCCATATTCCGACTGTCCCCCGCCCCCGGGCAACATGGAACTATCCTTTATACCTGAATCTATTAGACTGAACGGTGGCTCAGTGGCTAAGACGCTGAGCTTGTCGATCAGAAAGGTCAGCAGCTCTGCGGTTCGGATCCCTAGTGCTGCATAACAGAGTGAGCTCCTGTTACTTGTCCCAGCTTCTGCCAACCTAGCAGTTCGAAAACACGTAAAAATGCAAGGAGAAAAATAGGGACCACTTTGGTGGGAAGGTAACAGTCCCTTGGCACTTAGTCATGCCGCCACATGACTACAGAGATGTCTTCAGACAGCATTGGCTCCTAGGCTTTGAAACGGAGATGAAGCACCACCCTCTAGAGTCGGGAATGAATAGCACATATGTGCAAGGGGAACCTTTACCTTTACCGATAACATCATGGACAAAAATGCTTCTGATTTGCCACTGCACGTGACAATGCTCTGTAAACACCACCATGGCTCCTTTCAACATTAATGTTAAGATTCTTGCCTTTACCAAGGCTATCCATAGCTTTGCCACACCACCTTCTCCCATTTTAACAATGTTCTGGCCCTTGGCCCTAGCATTCATTCTTCGAGCACTGGCAACCTCAGACTAACTGTTTCAAACTCTCTTTGTATCTTTAAATTCTGCCACTCAGATTTCTTGTTCCTCCCACTTAAATCTGGAGCTTTCCTAAATAAATAAACAAACGTGATGGGCAGTTGCAGACCAGCGCTTAGTTTGGAAGCATGCCAGCTGTCCAGAAAAAAAGGCACAAAAAGTAAGCAGGAATATCATGCTGAGGAAGGGAGTTTAGAAAATATGCAGGGGCCATTCTAGTAAATTGGTGTCATGCTTAGATCCCCCATAGCAATCACTTTATGAATATGAGCAAGCTCCCAGCCAGCCCTCACTGTGGGAGAACGGAACACCACAATATAGAAAGTCCTCACCATTTCAAATACGCTCACTTGGCTCCTTTTTCTGTTTCCACTTTAGATTTTTTTTCTTTTCCTTTTGGTGGTAGTTCCAACCCCTGTCATATGGAGACTTCAAGCTCTTGGGCAGACTAATCTAGGTTTTCCTCCTCAGAATACTCTGTGAAGGGTCATAGTAGATAGTTTGGATTCTATATGAATATAATAATGCCACTGAACTAAGTCTAAATACCCTTTCAGTTACTGCGGCACAGCGCAAGCAGTAATAAGAGAGAACGGCATGTGTGTCAATCTCAAAATTAGAGATGAAAAAGAACAGCATAACCTTGGGGTCTCCAGTGCTTCGCTCTGAATCACTACAATTACCAACCATTTTCAGAAAATTCTCATCAACCAATTTCATGTAGCCAAAATAATGGGAGCAAATATCACAAATAGAATAGGGCACAAATGGTAATTTTACTTACGGGATGTTGGGGCTTGCCATTTCCAATTAGCAGGAACTGTGAAGTGGGCATTACTGGCAATGTGAATATAGTAATTGGGGTTGATTTCATGGCGCCTGGCCAAATCTGGCTGACTAGCGCCTTGGCGAGTTAATTATAGCTCTCATCACAGAGCGGGGATACTTTGCTGTGAAGCTGAGACATAATTGAACAGCAAGACTATAACAAAACAACCTTGATGTGTCATGGTGGCAAGTAGGGTGGTGTGTGTGTGTGTGTGGTGTGGTGTGTGTGTGTACATTTTGTTCAGAAGTTGCAAAAGGAAGAACACTCTTGATAAAGTCTGCCAGTTTCCATTGCTGCATAGATTAGCAAGTGCCTCTTGCCCAAATGACATTTGAGATCATCAAAAGCTATTAAATTCAGAATGTAATACTTATAACTAAGATGTTTGGATAAAAATTATCACTTATGATGAATAATGCTCAATGTGAAGTCTGTTGACCTTAAGTCTCAAGATTTATTGTACTGTTCCAGTTCATTATGTGGTACAGTCCAATTCTACTCTTCCTTTTACTCAATAGAAGATTTACTTGAAAGTAAGACTCATTAAACATACATAGGATGCAAAACCAGTTACTTGATTACAACTTTCTAACTAATGTTCTTTTTCTAAGAGAAAAGGCTCACAAATGTGGTCAAATATGTAACTTTGCAAGTATTTAATACCATGAGAACAGAATTAAAGCATTACACACTATCTGACATAGAATATGTATAAATTACATACATTGCCTAAATATTTATAGCCATTATTTTTGGTGTACATTTTCAATACCTCATCACACTGTAACAGCTATATTTATTAAGTATATAAATGTTTCCATAGGCACACTATATATAAACTTACATTTATTAAGATTTCCAAAATTACATGAAATTAAAATTATAGAACTAGCCACTTAAATTTGTAAAAGAACGTTTCTTTATCTAGAATATTTTTTTACTATTTTTAAATTGTCCTGGTACCTTTTTTGATGAAAAAAGAGCAAAATTAATTAATTATATTCTGTATAAAGAATTATACCATTTAAAGCTGGAAGTTAAAAGCTGGGAATTTTGCCAGGGAAAATATGAATCTTCCTATCTAACACAGAATTTTATTCCACGGGTGTTGGTTCTCTCACACACATTTCACAGATGGTACAAGGTAATTATCTATAAGCCACGCACTTCTCTTATTGTTCATTCTCAGAAGCTCTAGATAGGGACAGTGGGCACCAGAGATTTATGCCAAATTGCACTGGGGAATGACCCCCCCCCATACACACACTTTTTTTTTTCTATTCATTTAGCTTGCCTGGGGAACATTTTTACTCCCAAACCCATTCTTATAGCATGGGATGATTGTCACACTTACAAAGATTGTGTGTGCACGCATGTGTGCACATGTGTGAGGGAGGGACAACAAGCGATAATAGTTTATAGATGAAATATGAGGGTATTCAGATGAAAGAGGCCATTTTTGGGAAGGTGATGCCATCAGTCTGGATGCACCAATCTTTTTTAAAATTTGTCTTATCGTAACATAGATGTTTAGGATCCAATATCAACACAAATATGCTGCAGATTAGAATTTGGTTTTCCTTTCAGGAAAAAAAAAAGGATGCTTTGGAAGTTTAGTGTTAGACTACACTCTTGGGATTCCATGGATAGACAAGTAAATAAAGAATGGGTCACAGAATCAATCAACCCACAGTTCTCATTAAAGATACAAACAAGCAGGTTGGAATTATCATATTTTCGACAATTATGCAAAGACCCAGTTCCTTTTAGAAGTCCATAACGCTGAGAAAGGTTGAAGGAAAGAAAGAAGATGACAACCAGCAACAATGAGTGGATAGACTCAGTTGTAGTAGGATGGATACAAAGCATTGGAAAAGCTGAAGGGACAGGTTCAGGATAGAGCATGCTGGAGAAGGCTTGTTTATGTAGTCACTAATGTTGACTTGATGGCACATAATCAAAAATAAAATAAAATAAAATACACTAGAGAGATAGAAATACAGATAGATGCACTCATTCTCTCCCCCCCCCCCTCTCACACACACACTGAACAATCAACTCCAAAAGTTAGTCTTTCAAATTTTAGGGATTTGCAATCATTGTTACCCCAAAATTCAACGTGACTAGTTTTCAAACAACTAGAGTATTTCAAAACTCTGAGCTCACTGATTAGTTTAGATAACAAAGTCTCAGTGTTTTCACTTAATAACAAGTCAACAGATTTGGCATTTAGCATCTTTGATCCAATTTCGTTGTATTTAAGTACAATGACAATAAAGGTTATACTTATGCACTAAATTGTTAAACTATCTTTCCCGGAATAAAAGCAAAATGACTAATTCAGAGATATTGAGGGCAGCTATCTATTTCCTCTGAATTAATTATATTAAGTAAATTTTACCTCAAATACTGGATTCTCAAATATAATAGTTTGAAAACTTGCATCTGCAACAATCTTAAGAAGAAAACTGTGTATGTTGGTGCAAACAGCCTTGCTACCCACATTCTGTGCCAAGTCCAGCATTTCAGTTGCCAAGAGACAAAACTAAATGGAAGGCTAGGACACACCATCCCTTTCCAGGAACAGTCACAACTGCCAGACCAAGCACAGCTGGAGATGCAGCTAAGGCTCAATACAGAAATTAATTCCAGATTTCATGAAGCCTGTTCCCTTGTTCCTTCAGGGGAAATGAAACTCCATCCAGAATCAAAAACCTAATTTTGAATTTTTACACTGTCGGTTTACAGTACCTCCAATCTACTGGACCTCATCAAGCCCATTTTGGCCCAGGTCCAAAATCCTCACCTAACTATGATGACAGAGAAAAATAAGCTCCTTATCATCAGCACAGAGAGATAATCCACTCTAAACTTTCTAATGATGTCTCATAGCAGCTTTACATAGCTATTTAAAAAACAAGGGTGGAAGGATGGATTCCTGCAGCTATGGGAAATGAACAGAAATCCTCAAAGCTCAAGTTTGCAGTTGACCATGGAAATACAGTAGGATTTAACCGCTGAAGAACAATGCCTTCCACACAGCCCTAGGTACCTGACATTGTGGTCAATGCTATCAAAAGCCACCAAGAGATCGAGGAGGACCAGCAGAGTTGTGGTCTCTCAGTCATTCCCTCAGAGCAGATAATCTGTCAGAATGACTAAGGAAGTTTCAGAGCCTAACTAACTCTGAAATCTGACTGGAATACGTCCAGACAATCCATCCCCTCAAAGAATAAATATAAGGCTGATCAGCCATCATCCCCTCGAGTACAAGAAAAGATATATTTGCAATTCAGCAATATTTTTCAAGTATCTCCAGGTCAGTAGGTCATCTTTAGGAGAAGGACCATGTACTTTACATCGTCAAGGATCCTCCTGCCCTGAATGAGATCTTGTCCATCCCTGAAGCAACCCCATTAGTGCCTTCTGCTAGGTCTAATAGCTTAGACAGGCAACAATCAAGATATAAGCCACAGGCATTTATCAAATAATGCACAACTCATTCTAGTAGCGTTAACACCCAGTAAACAGGTTGATATAGACCTTCTTTACGGCACTTTTTGCTTACTGCAAAATTCAAGATCAAATATCCAACTCCAAAATATGTACTCATTCTAAAACTATCAGCTTAGAATAGAGTTGTTTAATATTGCTACTTAAGAGGTGATCTTTCAAGCATGTGTCCTTATATTTGCAGCACTCTGTACTTTCTTTTAATAGCACTGATAATTCAGAGTGCTCTAGGCACCTCTATCCTGTTTACAGTAGGGTGGGAAATTTTAGATGTTTATTATATTCCAAAAGGGATTTGCTTGAGGGCTGCAATGTTCTAGTGTGTACTTCAGACTGTCAAATAGGTCAAATTTTCACATACCTGATATAGTTAGTAATTCATCATAATATTTAACCTCCCCTTGATGACTTCCCCTTACACCCTGCTGTCAACAAACTGGGTAGAAAGTTTTTTGTTTTGTTGTTCAATATTGCAAGCAACTTGTTCCAAGACTTTCAAAACTAGTTTACTGAGTCAAAATAACTATTATTCATGTAAGTAACTGTCCAATTACACTCTATATTCATGGAATGTAGTCTCTCTTTTAAAAAGCTGTTCATTCCCCCCCCCCCCCCAAAATGATTTAATCTTAAAAGATACAAATGCTGTCAATAGTTGGATTTTCTAAATGGGAAACACTGGTTGTTTAGTATATTAATTTATTAGTTTATAAATCAATCATCTTCTGCATTCAAGTTAAGTTACCAGAACTAACAGATTAGTAACAGAACTATAAAAGAAATAGAAAGTAAAATGAAAAAGATCAAACAAGCAATTCCATCATACATAAAACCAAAGCATCTGAAGCATTAACATTAGCAGTAATTAAAAACCTGGGAAAACAAACATGTTTTTGCATGCTGTCTAAATAAAAAACCTAATTGAGAGTGACAACTTGGGAAAGAGCCATCCCTAAAAAGCTTTTTATCTACCACATTTAAGTAGGATTAAAGATGCATGTAAGATCAATTAATACGTCTACATTCAATCCATAATATTATTATAGCCATAAGGGCAGACAAGAGGGATATAAAACATACTAAAATGTCAATTTACATGTAATAAGTACAACTATAGGATATACTGTATAACAAGCAGTAAGAATGAAAGGTAAATATAAAAGTACAAAAATAAAAATACTATAGTGACAGGATAAAATAGCATTAAATTAAATTAAGTAGATGAAAATCTACTGAGGCACAAAACTGAGGAACCTGGGAAGGTATTCTTGGGTTCTTATCAGATAAGAGGAGCAAAAAATAGAAGTTGAGCTCTCTGCCCAGAAATGTCTTAAGGATGGGATAGATGTGACTCATCCTAGAGTCCCCTATAAAAGGAAAAGGATCAAATGGCTCAAAGACTCTAATGAACTATACCCACATGTGCACAAGCACTTAGAAACTAAAGAGGACTGCTGAAGACAATGCGTCAAGCTTAATTAATGTAAAAGCCCTACAAATTTCAATGTTGATAATAGATGATAAATTACAGGTTGGGCTAGATTAAATTGGAAGCCCATGTTTCCCATATTCTTGTTTGAGAGTATGTATAATGGTAGAAGCTTCCCAGTGAAAAAAGGCCCAGCCACTGGACTTTGCCAATAGCTTTCTTAAGCTGCCTTCATTTAAAGCATTGCCCAAGGGCCAAATCTAAAAAGGAGAAAATTAAATTTTAACCTCCTAGGCCCAAACTGCCACCAGCTCTTTCAAGCGGAGCCGTGAGTTTAAGAGAGGACTCCCAAATTGTAGACTGGATGTGTCTGGGGCAGGGCAACCCCATCCAGCACCAAAGATATCATGGTCTTAGACAGAGGTGGTATTCAGAAGGTTCTGACCAATTCTGAAGAACTAGTAGCAAAAATTTGAGTAGTTCCCTGCCCCCATCTATTCTCTGCCTCCTGAGTCCCAGCTGATCAGGAGGGAATGGAGAGTTTACAGTTTCCTTCCCCTGCCACACCAACAAGCCACATTACGCCCACAAGACCCGTAGTAAAAATATTTGAACCCACCACTGGTCCTAGAATCAGTAGAACCCACAATTCAAACCCACTCAGTCTTGCCAAGGTTCAGCAGAAGCCTGTTCTATCCCATCCAGATCCTCAGCGCCTCCAGACACCAGGATAAGATACTCAAGGCACCACTTAGTTTGCCTTTAGTTGAGATGTATAACTAGATACCATCACACAAGAAGTGACAGGTCTTATTCTAAGCCCATCTACAATAGCCCAGCAAGAAAGATGTGCACTCTAAGACAGACAGGTGTGGAACAGCATTCCAAGATTTATAAGTACCACCTATTATAATATATCTAAACTGAACCTGGGTATACTTTAATCCACTCCAAGAATCACTCTGCATACGGTACAAGACAATATCTCCATTTTGCACTCACTGCAGTTATCCTGTTAGGAATATATTCTAACGGTTGGGTTTGGCAATATATAAATCATGTAGCAATGCTATACCTTTTCTTTAAATCATACTGTAAAATGTGATTGGTTGCTGTTTTCCTCAATCGGCCATAAGAGGGAGCAAGAATGACTGTTAGCTCTGTCTGTTCGTTAGATTCTGGCTGATCTGATCTGAGTGTTTTGGAAGCTGGCTGTTAGAAAGGCCACGAGCTACTGTGAGTTTTGCAACTGCTAGCAAACTTGGAGTACTGAACTGATTATATGATTACTGGACTATGTTATTTGGATTATCCCTTAACTGAAAGACGTTGATGACTGACTGTCTTATCCGTGTATGACTTGGACTGTTTGATGACTCTGATACTTCTATTTCCCGAAAGTAAAAGCCTATTTAAACTGCAGTGTCTCTGTATGCTGGTTGTGTGTTCTCCACAACACTCTCACACCCTTCTCTGAACGTACTTGCTCTCCCAACGGGGAGCTTACCTAACATCCTCTATTTAAAATATTAATAAGGCCTACTTTGAAGAAAACTTTGCCATCATGTTAGTAATAATGAAATGTCTGCAGAAGTCAAAATGTTTAATAAACAAAGTGTTTTCAAGCTTGTTAAATTTAAGATGTGTGTGGATTTAGACTCCCAGAAGTCCCTAGCCAGCAATGCCAAGTTTAAAAACACTAACATGATAATTACCCTAGTTTCCTATAAACCTAAGGTCAATGGAATAGTGTGGCTTCAGTGTATAGAAAGTTGCATGTGTCATATTCATGATCACTCTTTTCCTTCACAGGCACCACTAAATTTAGTACAAATATGTATCTAGGGAGATTAACTGATTGAGAAGAAATGTTTATTTAGGTAACTATTTGTAGTTAACCATGTCTTTGCCTAGATGACTACTCCCCCATCCCAAGCAAGAATGGCTTTGCTACTTCTTATCCCCAGGCCGAACAGAAGGTTCCTGGAGTGTTGTAAAACTACCTCAGCATATTCACAGGAAGCGAAAGCATCCTTCCATTCAGTTAAGTATATGCCATCTATTTTAAGCAGTCCTAAATGGGTGTTTACAACAGGAAGCACATCCATCTTCTAATTGGTTTCAGAATCAACTAAATAAAGCTTTACTTTCTTTACCCCTTTTATTTTTAAAAGCATGATTATTTCTTCACAGGAATACTAATATTCTAAATGCTACAGGGGTGAGGTGGGAGACCGAGACCACACACATACCAGAGATCTCCTTCTACACTGACTGACGTGTCTGTGTGTGTGTAAGAGAGAGTGAGAGAGAGAGGGAGGGAGGGAGAACATATGCATATTTTTCCTCTACGATATATATGTAAGACAAGGATTTTCGTAAGCTTTAAACTCTTCAAATCATATACAAATGTTCTCCAGGGCTAGCTTAGCCAAATACAGCTTCTTCTTTGTCATTCTCAAAAGGAGTATGTTTCAGGATGTGTACTTTTATTAAAATAGAATAATAAATACAGGTTTGGACTTTCTTAGTACTTATTTAAGCTCCCCTTTTTGCTCCAAATTTCTGTTCATAAAGCTAGTCTGGTATAATGGATGGATGGTGAGGATGTAGAGATGCAAGTTTAAGACTCTTTTCCGCTACAGTAATTCATTTCATAATAATAAGTTAATCAGGGAAGACCACAGTTTAGTGTGAGAAACATCTTATTGACTTAGAAGTAGCCTCCATTATATCTGCTGGTAAAGAAGTCCTGGAGAGTTACTGCAATTTCCATATGGTTTCCTACAGGGATGGGTTCCAGCAGGCACTACTGCCGGTTTGCTCGCGCACATTGCTGTGTGCATGCACACATGCTCGATGCACACTGTGTGCATTAAAATTGTTCTGTGCATGCGCAAACTGAAAAACAAGATGGCAGCACCTATGGCGCCATTCAGAGAACTGGTTTCGGGGCGTGGCAGGCCTGGGTGGCTGCCGGTTCCAGTGACACAGGCCCCCAACCACTACCTGTTCGCTGAACCGGTCCAAATGGGTAGGAACCCACCACTGGTTTCCTAAGTTCCTACTACTGAGCTTCTGCATTTCTTCTTAAAGAGACCTTCTGAACTCTATCACGATGGAAAGGGCTTTTGTTTTTAAACAAAAAAACCTTTCTCAATTCTCGTGGTTATTCCTCCCCATGGTCCATATTTCAATACTCTAAAGTTGTTCCAAAGACAGAAAAATAAATGACAGAACTATCCTCCCTGCTTCACCTCTATTGTAGAATGCACATTTATACTCTTCCATCTAAAGTCTGTCCATGTGAAGAATCATTGTTAGCCACGATATTAACGTCATTTTCTAAAAAGTAAAGCATCTACCTACCCAATATCTATTCCCAGCTTATATGGTTAGGTTGGAGATGTCTTTCTTTCTTTCTTTCTTTCTTTCTTTCTTTTCTTCTTCTTTCTTTCTTTCTTATCATCAGTATATCTGAGGATAATAGTTTTGGCATCTGCTAAGCTCATGCAAACTATTTTAAATTTATACAATTGCTTCTGACAAAGACACACATTTGCTCCAGGCCCTGACTAGAAATTGGATGATTCTTCTCATCACCGAGGCTACATAGCCTAGGCAAGAAAAATCAGCTGCATGTTTTGGGTAGGGAGACCAGATGTTCAGGCCCAGCAATAAATTCAGTTTTAACTAGGGCTGCGTAAATACTTCACTGCCACAAAATATAGGTCTTGTGTTCAATGTCTTCAGGTTTAACAAAATACTGAGTCATGATACTACTTAATTTAAGTTATTTATTGTTCAAAATGGTCTGTGCACAAGCATTTCTTCAAAAGAAAACAGAAATGATGTTTTTTGTGATTAGTAAAAATACATATATATTTTCCACACCTAATATGGTCAAGAACAAAAGCACGGTATTTTTTTAAAAGCCCTTAATCCCTGGAATGATGCTTGCCAACTAAAATACCTATTATGAATTTATTAAAGGGCTATGCAAACATAAATTATGGAGCCAGACATTTTAAAAGGGGGAAAGGTGATTATTGTCACTCTGGAGACATAGAAGGATAGCAGTGCAGTTTTATTTTTCCATATATTCAACACTAAAAGTGTGTTAATTCAAAAAGAATTCCACATTAAAAAATGTTTCTCTACTTCTCCCATTCATTTTGATTGATTGTAAATCATTTAAAGGGGGCAGGTGTCATATAATACAGAAATGGGGTCATTTGGGGTGGAGTCTTTGAGGCATAGTCCTCTGGTGTAGATGGTGGTTTTCTGCTTGCTTTAAACACTTTACTTTTTAATGTCCCACTATATTCTCTTTTATTTTTCCAGCAGTGTGATTGTCCTTCTGGATACTACTAACAATTCATTATTCCTCTTAATCAATTGCTATCTTAGGGCACAGTAAAATTTCTGAGTGTTTCACACTCAGATTTTATGTTTCTGCCATGCAAATGAATTTATCAATGTCTTTGTATCTGCAAATACATACATTAATTCATAGTTCCCTATAACATCAGGCATGGAGAATCTCCAACCCATGAAAAATTCAAGGCCCAGCAACAAGAGGGAAGAGAAGGGCTTACTTTTCAGCTATACAGCTGGTCCTCAACGTACAACTACAATTAAGACCAAAACTTCCACCACTAAATGAAGGGGAAATTAAGTGAGTTTGTATGAGATTTTGTTAGAGTTTGTTGGAGCAATCACATTCAGAAAGCACATACAGGTAATTGGATTCAGCAGCATTAATTAACTGCTTTATAGACAATATAACTCATGAGACATAGTATATACAATACCAAGAGTGATTCTTCCAATGTGGTAGAGAGGAGAGATTGGTTTCCAGTTTAGTTCAGAGTTGCAGACCAGTACTAGCTTTAGCAGAGACTCAGAGCTATAGTACAGAACTAAGCCACGCCCAGGCTCCAAAGTGTTTCAGCTCCCATTGGCTGACCTTGTAATTAAGCCCTATGCCAGTTCATGAATATAGCTACTCTGACAGATTTTTCAACCTTTTTTTTTTTTGCCATGGCCATTAAGCAATCACATGGTTGTTTAGTAAATATGGCTTTCCCCCATTGACTCTCGTCAGAAGCCTCCAAGGAAGGCCACAAATGGTGATCGCAATATTGCTGCAAACCCTCATAAATACATGCCAGTTGCCAAGCATCAAAATTTGATTGTGTGTTGGTGAGTAAATCCCTTTTTTCAGCACCATAACTCTGAATGATTGTTAAACCAATAGTCTTAAGTTGAGAGCCACCTGTATACCTATACATCATCCTTTTCTCTTGGAATGCCAAGCAAGGAAATTACCCACCCACCCCCTGCTAATCTGCATGGGTCATGTATCCAAAAATAGGGATCTGTAGGAAAATGGGCGGCAGGGCATACATTGCTTTGTTCGCAGTCCTGGAGGAAATGTCTTCTTCTAGATGGAGATGCTTAGAAGTTACATATCACATGCTGTACTTAGCGGCTGTTCATCTCCTTCAAGTGTGAAATGGTCACTGACCCAAAGATTAGATACAGAAGAGAATCACTTTACCTTGATGTTCATTCCTCCCCCCCAGCACCAAACTCTTAGCAGCAAGAGTGCAAAATAATGTTTCTGCATTCCAACAGTCTTAGGGTACCATGAAATTAAATGTGTGAGTATGGGCAAAATAATGTTTCTGCATTCCAACAGTCTTAGGGGTACCATGAAATTAAATGTGTGAGTATGGGCTCTTGTACTAATTTGTGTACCGAAAAATTGAAATATGAACAAAATCTGTTGTGAATAAGCACTTTCCGACAAAAGTTAATTTAATAATTGCCAGAGGTATGAAACACACTTATACGGTGTATTTGTTAAAAATTCTGGTAACCGTAGTCTAATACATTTGGACAGTACCAATTTAGGGATCGACTATTCTATGTAATTCATATATAAATTGTAAGAATTTTTATTTTTATTTTCACATTTGTGAGCCACCCATCTCCCTCAAAGAGGACCTCTGGATGGAGTATAATAAAATTTAGAATATAAACATAATTCTTTGCCTTCTTAAAAAGTGTGATAAGAATTCTAATTCCAAAGTCATTTCTAATACTATCACATTGAACAAAACCAATCTAGACTGCATTCAGATCCAATCTGGGTCGTCACCGGGACCAGAGGTTTTGTCTTCTGAGCTCCAAAGGTGAAACCTCTTGGTCCCACTGACTGACCCAGATTGGATCTTGCAACATTATCCTGGGACGTATGCCTTCATACTGCATTCAGTTCAATATTTCAACTAAATATTTTTTATGTATTTTTAAACCCAATTTTTTTTTGGGGGGACTATATGAAACAAGGCAAAAAGCCTACATTATAAAAAAAACAAAGTGCTTTAAATAAATTATTGCTATGGCACACAAAAAAAGAACTTACACACAAAAACTAAACTTAAGCCCTTACATAAATTTACTAGAAGTGTCTTAGAGAGTTTTAAGCTTATCAGAATGAGATCATGATCTTTCTGGGGAAGGAAAAAAAAACCCATAAAGAATTTCTCCATGGTTCAAAATTTCCAATTCCTTAGGAGATAATTGGCGTTAGTAGTGAGCCATCAGAACTCTATAAACATTAAAAGTTGGTCTGTTCGAGAGCTCTCTTTTTGTCTTTTATCAACTCTCAGTTTTTTCTTTTCCAGATTATTTAGAAGCTGTTTGTGATCAAAATGCACTTACTGCCTGATTATTCTCCATGACTTACCTTGGATTACAGCAGGATTTGACAATCAACATCAAGGAAACATACTGCCCTGTACTTTGGAGTTTTATCCACGAAACATATTTCAAGGCCAGAAGAAGAGCAACAATGAAACCAACAAAGCTTTCAAGGCTATCTATCAGGATGGATAAAAATTGATGATTTCTTTTTTTTAAAAAAAAATTGGATTTTTAAAAATTTTAAATTGGATTTTTTGATTATTTACCAAATTTATTTTAATAAAATGCTTTTGGAGTAGAAATCTATCTAGAGATAGTTTTCCATTTAAGATACATAATAATTTAGTTTATTCAGCATGAAATGGAGCTAGTTATATAGCATGAGGCTGTATATTCTAAAATACTGGGACTGTCAGTGAGTCAACAGCAGTCAGAGGAGGAGATGCTGCGGGACAGAGATGACAGTTGCTCTTTAAAATTATGATTTAAATCAAGATTTAAATCGACTTGATTTAAATCAAATCCATCCTGCTACCTATAGAACTACTTGCTAGTATTGTCAGAGAAGGAACCAAATTTATGCCAGCTGCACCTGTCAGCTAGACATGGTATATAGATGATATTAACCACTATAGCAGTGAATAATTTATTTAGGCTTCTGAAGCATTTTTAAAGCAAACAATATGCAGATAATCCCAGCCCCAATTATATAATGTTGTACAATTCAATGTTTTGGTTAAAATGGTATGCGTATGCAGTAGCAATTACAGCCTCTCTCTGTTCTGTAACTTGCAGTCCAAGTGCGTAGGGGAAACTCAATAAAAAAGCCTCCTTTATGTTGTCAATAATTCTGGAACATTTCAGCTAAGCTAAGGAAGTGTGGGGGAAAGATAGTCAAGGTACCCATCCCTAAAGAGGCAGATTAAGAGACATAATAAGAACAGCCACTCACACAGATCATAGTGACAGCTTTCCCTGGAGGTATGTCCTTGAACTCTCAGGGGAACGGTTTATTATTTTAAAATTCTCAGACAGCCACTAAAAGTAAGTACTTTATACTGAGAAAAATTCAATTCAGCTTCACCCTCTGGTACTGTACTCCAAAGAAGTAAAACCACAAGAAAAAATCTAGCTTCTTGGTCCTTATGAAGCCTCCAATTCTCATTTCTGATGTTTTCAATAGCAAAACAGAACTAAGCACCTTATTATTATTATTTACAGATGCATTTCTCCTAATCACATCTCTATGGCCGATTTCAGCTTTCAGAATGGCTGCCTTGACTTTAAATTATCAGGATCAACTACATTTTCAAAATTAATAAAGAATGCTTAGATGCAGATCTACAGGAACTGCACAGCTGGGAAAGCAAAATGCCTTATTTTAATTAAAGCTACACACACAAACACTTTTTTAGATTTCTGGCAGCTTAATCCTGTAAAGGCCAGAACACTCAGTAATTAACTATTATATTAAAGCTATTAACTGCAGACAATTCAAATGCAGGCTATCATCATTATGTAACAGGGCCCAGTGTACAGTCTTAGCAAGGCCTTGTTTAGAACACCAGCTTTTGTCAGTTATACTGAAAGACTAGCAGCAAGGCAACTCCTAAAATTTCCCTTAAAAGTTGGCGATTTATTTACAATGGGACAAAGATTTGCCAAAGAATCTATTACAGCAAGGCTGTTTTTTTGAACGTCTAAAGGATGGTGGCATTTCCTAACAAGGACATAAATGAGAACCCCAGGGAAAGGTAATCTAAATTCTATGTCAGATTTCATTGAAAACCAAAGGTGAACAAGTATTTTGCCAGTGCCAAGCCATTTGACTTGAGTCAGATTTAGACACAGAGAATTGAACATTTCCTGCCTATCCAGACTTCCCTTTTCCTTAAACATGTGACTCATCATGCTAATATAAGCAGCAAGTTTTAGAATACATGTTTGTGTTAATTGGGGTTTGCCAAACTGTATTAAGGGGGGGGGGACAAAACACTTAGATCTTTAAATTATGTGATCTATTTGCTTTCTTAATGAGGAACCCAAAGGAAAGTGGATTTGAGAAGCAATGTCCTGATTTGGAGAATAATCTGGTATCCCATAGTTGCTGATTATTATTTAAGAGTTTAGGAAATACTGGGGCATGTTATAATACTCCAGTTTGCTCATACCCAGGGACATGTTACCATACCCAAAGGACTCTTAGAGTCCTTGTTTCACTTTGAGTTTGTAACATGAATAACTTGGGTATAGTAACATGTCCCTGGGTATGAGCAAACTGGAGCCAGTTGAGGCAATTCTAACGTAAAATTTACAATTGGTGGTTTAAATGTTCCAAATATCTAATGAAGCACTCGATTAGCTTTGCGTACTGTACATCAACTAAAAACATATTTAACAAATCTAGGATGCAAGTTTCAGTACTTAGCGTTTGACAAGATCTATTGAAGCAACCAGAGGATATTTATGGTAGGGTAGAATTATTGAGGGAGGTAGCCTCTGGCGTCTGAAACTGACATTACAACCACATTAGTCCTTGAACAGAATAGGGTACCAAATGTTTTCCAAAATAAGTGGGGGGGGGGGGGAAGACACGGGGACCTGGAGGGCAAGGATAAGCAGAATAAGATTTAAAGGCACAGAAACCATTCTTTTACCCTTGATGATATCAATGCCTGCATCACCTTTTCATATATGTGTAATACTTATGTGGTCAAAGGATAGGAGTACTATAAATCACCACTGTAGAACTGCACCATATTTCTCTAGCAAGAACTTAGCTTCAAGAAATGTTAGCTCTCCTGCTGTAGCAGTTGTCCCAATTACAAACCCAGAGGTGGCTAGTATTGCTGCTTCTCATCCCAAAGGCACGTCAAACTCCTACAGCTGGTGGGATTACAAGCCAGAAGATATGACAGGAATGTACTAGGAGTACTACCTAAAGAATCTGCCTAATGGACTCCTCTATTTTTCTTATCTCTTAAGCAGTTTAACACCCTAGTCTGCAAAACACATTTTAGGGCCGTAAACTGCGTACGGTAGAGGCTCTGCTCTAGGGTTCTTCTAAATACAATTTTACTTGCAACAGATTTTAAGATGGTTCTTTGGCATCTTGATCAGCAACAGGCAGAAAGCTGGGAGGCAAGAGACACTTAATTTCTAACCTATGGGCAAAATCCATACAAAAGAAAAAATGAAAATATTCAAAAGATCTCAAACGCTAGATGCCTGCTGCATAGGAGAATCTCAAGGAAACTGAAGAGACACACATTTTCACTGCTACCCATAGAAAAATAAGTCCCAGCTCCTAACAGGGGTGTGTAAGACTAACCTGATGACTTGATTAAATTTTAAAAAAAATAACATTTAACTATAGCATTGTGCATTGTATAAAATGCTATTAAGAATTTTGTGCAGAAGTAGCTACAAAAGTAGAATCTTCAAAATGATATCTTTTACTTCCCATGGGCATTTAGTAACTTTTCTATTTAGAATTTTAGACAAATTTACTATCTTTTAAAAATAGCAATGACTACAACTATTCTTTAAAAATAATTTAATTTGTTTGCTCTAAGGCTGGAGATATTTCCAAGTACAACTAATTTTATTAAACATTTGGCATATTTGCAGGCACTGAAAACAAAAATATGTCATCAGTGGCCATGTTCACTAGGCTCACCCATATGTAGCTCACTTTCTAACAGAACCGGGATAAAATAAAAACCACTTCTCTCTTTTTTTTCTTTCCTGGTGATCTGGTGATTGTTCTTCTTCTTGAGGACGAGGCAGAATAATATTGTTATATTATTCCATTTAAAATGTGTTATCATTATATATTGACTTGCCAGGATAGAAGTAAAAAAACAAAAAGCTGTTCCCTAAAACTTCTGCCTGCCAGTCTGAGCAGGCAACAGCATTCTATCATCTTAAACCTTTAAATTTAAATTGATTAAATGTGCTCCAGCCACCCTCACCATTACCTCTGTGTAATATAAATAATTAAAACAATTAAACACTCCTCAATACTTTGCTCTGGTTACTACTTCTATTTTTATAGAACCTTCTTCCATGTTTCACTTAATTTACTTTTTTTCTTTTTTGCACTTTTTTTAGAATGTTAAAGTTTGGGTATGTTTATAATGTGGTTTCCCTAAAGGAAGAGGATATAAAAAATAGTAAGTCCTCCCCAAA
The DNA here is from genome assembly GCF_009769535.1 of Thamnophis elegans. Taxonomy (NCBI): domain Eukaryota; kingdom Metazoa; phylum Chordata; class Lepidosauria; order Squamata; family Natricidae; genus Thamnophis; species Thamnophis elegans. The sequence goes on along the minus strand of NC_045544.1, from coordinate 123,525,434 downwards.
TACAGTTCATTCAATGAATGGATTAAATATGAATAGAAAATATTATTAAGTTCTCTGCAGGTCTGGCAGTTATGTGCAATGAGAGGCCAGACTGCAAATAGTTCAGGTGAACTTTTCTTCGTTATGTCAATAAAAAATCTTACTGATGCCTGTAATCACCTGAGAGAGCACAAGATGGCCCTGTCGGTTCTTGCTCCTGGAGTGATGGCCTTAATCTTTGCAAAGGCATGCGGGAACTACATTTTCAAGCAAATTGTAGTTGTTTTAAACTATTCCCATTTCTTTATCTTAATTTTTGGTTCCTAAATGAATCCACCTCATCACCCACATAGATGGGAACATTTACATTGGTGTATGGTGTTTAAATTCATGTACATATAAATTCAAATTATGTAATCTTTCCTAGCACTCCAAGGTCACATTAGTCAGATGGCCTAGTCAGATGGCTAGCTATGTCTATCAATTAAATAAACCAATAAATAAATGACAAAACCCATGAAGCCAAAACGTGAATTCCCAGAAGTTTACAAGATATTTGGAGGGGGGGTGGGGGAGAAGATGATTAAATGAAAAGCACAAGATTTACAATGAGCTGGATTCTAGATAGCCTTAAAGGGAGGCAGGGTAGGAAGTAGATTTTTTAGTTTATTTTAGGCTTTCTGAATCATAACACCGTCAGCCCATCCCAAGAACGATGGGTAAATGGTTGTGAAGCCATGACATAATTAAGCATGAAAAACTCAACTGAAACTCTCCAAAAAGAAGCTTGTGTGGATGTGCTGCATTTGTGTGGGAGTGTTACTGAAGAAGAGATCTAAATAGCTCAATCATTTCTATAGACTTATGTCAAAAGTTAGCTCCCACAACAGGCAAATCAAAGAATGATATTATAACTGGAATTTCTAAAAGATTCCACCTTCAAATAGCCAAGAACGGAATTTGAACGCCACTATAATTTTTAAAATATTATTTAAACAAGTACATGTTATTTTTCTTCCATTTTTCTTACCAATGCCAGATTCCTAATACAATGCTCCGTAGTTTGCCTGCAAAAACCCCTGATTCTTGCCAGGCTCCATGTCCCAGCTGGATCTTTTAAAAATGATACAGCAAACATTATTATTCAAAGCAAAAGTTTATGTCTTATATTATTTCTGTTGTTTTTATCTTTGGCTATTTTTACTGGTTTTTAAATCTGCTTTCGTTGTGAGATAGCTAAACTCAAGTATATGAGATAGTTAGCCTGTATACATACTACATACTTATTTGCACACCAAATAAATAATAATATGCCAGCAATAATCTTGTTGTTATTATTAGTTGCGAAGTCATGTCCGACCCATTGCGACCCCATGGACAATGTTTTCTCCAGGCCTTCCTGTCCTCTACCATCCTCTGGAATCCATTTAAGCTCACGCCGACTGCTTCAGTGACTCCATCCAGCCACCTCATTCGCTGTCGTCCCCTTCTTATGCCCTCAATCATTCCCAGCATTAGGCTCTTCTCCAATGAGTCCTTCCTTCTCATTAGGTGGCCAATGAGTTTGGAGTTTCATCTTCAGAAGATCTGGCCTTTTAAAGAGCGGTCAGGGTTGCTCTCCTCTAGGACTGACCGGTTTGATCACTTTGCAGTCCAAGGGACTCGCAGGAGTTTTCTTCTCCAGCACCCTAGTTCAAAGGCCTCAATTCTCTGGCACTCAGCCTTTCCTATGGTCCAACTTTCGTTGGCAGGGTGATGTCTCTGCTTTTTATATGCTGTCCAGATTTGCCATCTAGCAACAATCTATCCATCAACAAAAGGCAAAGCATCAACAATCACTTTCATTCTCAAAAATGCTTCTGATCCAAAAGATCCACAACCCTACCCCCCAAACAATAAGTTGTTACTGTTCAGTGCTTCCTCTAGAAACAGGTCTAACAAACATGTCTCATACAAACTAAAATTAACACGCTTGGGGGGGGAGGGGCTTACTGATGGCAATTGCACTTGAGCAAAGCCCATCATTTTGAAGCATTCCAATTCCAGAATCTGTATCAAACCCCAGAATACACATCTGCAATCAAACATTTGGCCAGATAAAGGCAATCTTTTGGCATGTGAAGATGGCTTATATCAATCAAGTCACTGAAAAAAGTGGCTCTTGAACAGTCTTTTGCACTTACAAGTATCACAGCATTCCCAGAATCAAGTGTTCCAAAATCAGGCACTTGGCACCCAGCATGTATTTAAGATGGCTGCAGTGTCATGTGATTGCATTTGTGACCTTCCCAACTGTCTTCTGATAAGCAAAATCAATGGGGGAAGCCGGATTTGGTTAACAACTGCAGTGATTCACTTAACAACAATAGAAAAAAAAAAAGGTTGTAAAAATGACTCACTTAACAATCACCTTGCTTAGCAACAGAAATTCTGGTCCCAATTGTGGTTTTAAGTTGAGAACTACCTATAAAGTATTCCAGTCCTCATTGCTTTAGACTCCCTTAAGTGAAAACAGGGGGAAAGAAGCGAGAATCTTACACTACCAAATTATTGATCTCACAGCTTAACAGTGCTTATTGGGGTGCATGTGAATGATTGGGAGGGAGGGAGGGAGTACTCACACAGAGGAACATATATTCACTAGCCATAAAACATGCTTATCCCATTTCTTGCTATTAAGAGGGTGAAAGAAAGTTAGCATGGTGCTTTTCCTGGTACAGTTCTTGCAGGTCACGGTTCTTATCAATATTCACTGATTGATGTCTTGTGTTGGGCACAAATTCTGAGAAGTAGCTAATTATTCCAGACATCCACTGCATTAAATGCTATCTTGTTAACGGCACTAAATGAGAAGAACTGGATGTCAAATGGATATAAGTACTCTGAATATGGAGAAACCATCCAGAGAAACAGAAATAAGGTTTCAGATTTCCAGAATTGGAATTCTTTCCTGACATCATAAACGAAAACTAGATAGGATATTATCTATGATAAGTGGAATGGATGGAAACCAACGTACTGGGAAGCGCAGGGTGGGAAGCTCATTTAGCATGTTAATAGATCTATACTTAATAAGAAAAACGTATTAAAAAAAGATCCTGACAGCTTTCCAATAGCCAAAACCACTTAAATTATCATTTAAGAAAAAATAATTATACAGCATATTTAAATAGGGTATAAATGCTTCTTCAAAACATAATGTTTCTGGGATTCTTCCACAAAATGTTGAGATATTTCATGCAGCAGCATAATCTCTTTTACATTTTACAAGTCTTAATTGAAAAATTATGACATTGAAAATTATTGACATATTCATTTCAGCATGCCCAGCTTCTTACATGTACATATATTTAATAGTTACAGTAATCTGAAGTAGCTCATTAACATTATGAAACTGCCAAATTTAAGGAGCATTCTGTTTTATTGTGCTCCTAATTAGTTGATGAAATGATAGTTCCTTTTAAGAATTCTGCACAATAAATGATGCTATGCAATCTTTTTGGGAAAGCCTAACACATCCAAGGTATAAAGCCAAACTCTTCAAGATTTTTACAGAGAGAGAAAAAGAGATTCTATTTGTCGGAAGAAGTCCAAGAAATAGCATGGAAGAAGAGGCCATTATAGCTAATGTCAACAGATGAAAAAAAGTCAATTTCATGCTATAGAAAAACAGTTCAAATCTGTATTATACTGCAACTTACTTCTGGAGTGTTTTTCTTGAACTCACGGCTTTGTTCAATAAGTTTCTTTCTTGATTGTTCACTTTCATCTTGTCGGTTAGCCAACACTGTTGCTGTTGCATCAAGTTCTCGCTATCATGAAAAAGAAAGGCAAAGCATACGTTTAACTGCTAAGCAAAAAGCAATTAATGAAAGTATTTTATATCTCCCCCATTAAAGTCATTTACTTCTTTTAAATGTCTCGTTACCGATCCCTCCCCAAAAGTTACAACCGGCCTCTGTAAAGTTTTTTTGTTGTTGTTGTTTTGAGGAAAGGAAATTTAGATGCTGAGAATTGAGAAATTACATCTGCTCCAAGCATTTCCCTGCAGTGTACTGGAACGACTATATTAGCAGTTTGTCTTTTAACTATCACAAATGCTTGTTAAACACAAAGGTATCATCTTCCTTGATTTTCCAGGGTTTTCAAGAATTTGATATAAGATTCAATCCATGTTTACTTCCCAATTCACTCTTATTGTAAAGCCCTTTTTCCTACACAATCTATATTTACGTTTCCCCAAAAATAAGACAGGGTCTTATTTTCTTTTGACCCCTTGGCCTTATTTTCATGGAGGTCTTATTATTTTTGAGGTGCAGAGGCGGCGAACGTGGTCACCTCGTGGCTGCTGCTGTGTTGCAATATTTTCAGGGAGGACTTATTTCAGGGAAGGGCTTATTTTAGTGCAAAAGCCTGATTGGGCTTAATATCCGGGGAGGTCTTATTTCAGGGAAACAGGATAGAACTTTTAACATCTCTGACTACATTAATTTTATTTTTTATTGAATGGATGATAGATAATATATATTGGTACTGTCTGGCAGCCCCGCTAGGAAAAAAGATGTAGATCAGGAAGGAAGTTACAGACAGCCCACTGCATGGCAATCAGTCTGTCAGAGCTGAATTGGGGGGGGGGGGGGAGAAGCAAGCAGCATCAAAAGGAAGCCATGGACTATGCACCTCTGAGCCAGAGAATGGCACATTCCATTTCACATCTCATCTACCTTTTCCTGACTGTCGCACTTTAGGCTCTGGGGTAAGCAACTTAAAGTGGAGCTCCTACAATAACCATCATGCTTTCGCTACATTTGGCTGATTTTATTTTGCTCCTGACATAGCCAACTCTAACTTCCATAAACCAAAGTAAGAAGCATGTTCTTAGATAGCTTTTTCCTCTAGTTCAAGGAACATCCATTCCTCATCACAGACTACATTGTACTCCCTATATTTCTTATCAGCAAGTTGTATTTCTTTAAACTTGCCATTGTTGTGCTATACAGGTAGTCCTCGACTTATCACAGTCCATTTAATGACCGCTCAAAGTGGAAAAATGTGATCAAAGTGTGATCCCCTTTTGTGACCTTTTGGCAAGCAAAGTCAATGGAAAAGTCAGATTCACTTAACAAACGTGTTACTAACTTAACTCATAAGTAAAGGATTACCTGTACTTTCCCTAGAGCACAAGATATATAACTATACCAAATGTAGGTTCCTACTTTCATACACACCACAATTACCTTGATGACACCATATCATTCCTCAATTTTTAGCCCTTTCATTCACAATTATTGTCTGTATTTTAATTTTCTGCATACATCATCCACGACTCCATTCCATTCAGGTGAGGTCATCTTCATTCATATCTAATACATCTTTTCCCTTCATCCAGTTTTATATGTAAGTTTCAAAGAGACCCATCTATTTTTCTTTCACTTCATCCACTAACTTTCATACATAACCAGTTACATCTCTTCCATTACGTTACAATTTTCCATATGTCACTGTTATCTCCAGATGGAGATAACAACGTTCCTTTATTGCTATCTCCAGATGGCCCATAGCTATTGACCTCCATTGCCAACCATGATTTTGGTCAAGTGAAGTTTTCACGTAATGCTTTTCATTCGGCCACATTCGGCATCCCTGTTAATTGGAAGGAGAACCAATTGTGGCACGCTTCTAACTGCCACAATCAAAAATCATGATTTTCCCCACATGCATGATGCTGCAATTTTTCCTTTGCATATTCAATATATTGCGTATTGTTATATTGCATATTTCAAGCACTCTTTGCAATTCCCCAAAAATATTAAGTATGTTCCTTGGCCACCAAAAGACTGCCATTGTCTTTGGCTTTAAAACGTTTGAAGGCTTTGTAACTCTAGATGTGTTCTTATAACGAGACAGCAACATCTTCCCAATACTAAATATTCTGATATGCAGCATCCCTCCTGACTAAGCATTATTTTACCCTCTATATAGCAATGGCACTTATATACCACTTCATAGTGCTTTTTACAGCCCTCTCTAAACGGTTTACAGAGTCAGCATATTACCCCCAACAGTCTGGGTCCTCATCTTACCCATCTCGGAAGGATGGAAGGCTGAGTCAACCTTGAACCGGTGAGATCTGAACTGCTGAACTGCAGCTAGTAGTCAGCTGAAGTAGCCTGCAGTTCTGCACTCTAACCACTGTTCTGTATGTCAACATCCATATATGCCAAATCAAAAATTAGACATGATTTTCCATTCATATTTCATTGTGTTGAATAGTCACGAAACTATATCTAGTTAATGAAATTACTTTTAATACTTATCATAATTAAATTTATGGTTTGAGCATAAGAGCCGAGGTGGCGCAGTGGTTAAATGCAGCACTGCAGGCTACTGCTAGATCAGCAGGTCAGCGGTTCAAATCTCAACCGGCTCAGGGTTGACTCAGCCTTCCATCCTTCCGAGGTGGGTAAAATGAGGACCCAGATTGTTGGGGGCAATATGCTGACTCTCTGTAAACCGCTTAGAGAGGCTGAAAGCCCTATGAAGCGGTATATAAGTCTACTGCTATTGCTATTGTTATGTTGTGTTGAGATTTGAGCACCAAGCTAGAGAAGTCTATTTTACATCTAAATTATGCGTTCTCACTCACCAGTCTAGAATTTTTTTTAAAAAAATGCAAGATCAAAACCTCTCAAGAGACATATCTTTCTGTGGTTATATTAATGAATCTGCCATCTTATTCCAGATATGCTTGGTTTATGCACCGAAAAAGCAGACCTGAAAACATATTTGAGAGAATGTCATCATCATGTCTTCCACATGTACCCAGTGGAAGATGCTACCTTTTATACAGAACAAGTATTGGCATTCCAGTTCTGCTTCTATTTTCTGCATCACTGTACAACGCTTTTCTCATATCGCTGTTCGCTCTATTTAAGTACTAAATTGAAGTATGTGCACTGCATCTCCATGAAGTCAATAGAAGTTGTGTTATGTACCTTGGGGGAGGATTTGCCCGTAGATTTTTCTTTACCTGTGATCGATTTCCTTTCAATGTGAATAAATCTGACGGTCATGAGAAGTGAGAAAAACAGCTCACGAGTGAGAGAGAATGCAAGCCAGCTGCTGGGGCCATTTGCTCCAACAAGTCACTTCTAGTCTTCCATTATAAAAAGAAATTAACAAAATTAAGAAGCTTTCAAATGAATCAAACTAAAGAGGCAGATTTTTCAGATGAAATAAGACAACCAGCTAAGCTCCCAAATCAGGCAGAATTTCCTTTGCTCCAGTTTTCATATATGAGTCACACATCATACAATATTTATAAGGATACAAAAAAAGAGCAAACACAGAAGAGACTAGATTTCGTCATGCATGATCTTCCCACAACATTCCTCCATCCCACTACTTCACTATTTGCAACATTAATTACAATCAAAAGCTGAAAAGGTTTCATGCCTACCCAAGTTCCTAAACTGAATTCTTATTACAAATCCATAATAAACAAAGAATCAAGTACATTTTAACAATGGTTAATAGAAGTGAAAAGGCACATGGTAGGAATTTATTTCGTGGAGAGAACACCAACAATGAATCTCTTGATTAAAATTGAGATCAATTCTTCCTGGTTTGGATGGGTACATTCCTAACACTTGTAGAAATAACACCAACATTACATTTTTGCAATGGTCAGTAAGTAAATCCATTTCGCTATTCAGAACAAGAAATACTTGAATGGCATTTGTAAGTTTTGAAGAGTTGCATGAAATAGGGCAGTAAAATAAGTAGCCTTGCAGAAAATTAACTGAAACAAGTAGATCCTTGGAGATTATTATTATTGGTACACACCAGTGGTGGGTTGCAGGAGGTACGCTCTGGTACAGGTGTACCGGAGCCTGCCGGAGCACCAAGTACTGTTCCGGTACAATGCTCCGGGGGGCCCACCCGCCTGCCCGAGCTCCTTACCTGTCCTTTAAAGCCTTTGGCTCTTCCACACATGCACATGGCAAATACAGCGCCTGCGCGATGCTCCACCAAGCAGATGGGGCATCGCAGGGGCATCGCAGAGGCATCACTGGAGGGTACGATGCATGCGCGCACTGTGCGCCGCATGTTCATGTGGAGGACACCGGGCCCCGTTGCAACCGTACCAGTTGCAACGGGATCTGGAACCCACCACTGGTACACACAGAGCTGTAGATTGCTTTGAAACAAGTAAATTAATGCAATGTTTCTGTTCTTCTGCAGCTTCTTAGAAATCTAGGGAGAAGTAAATGGACAGAGGCTATGTCTTCTGGTTCAATTAAAGATGGATGTTACAACTGAAAAGATACTGGGTGGATCTGAAATCATTCAAACCCAAGAGGATACTCATAGGATATAGAAAAAAATATGCTATTTATAGCTGCATGCAATTAATTTGATCTGTAATTTGATGGACGTCAGGTAAAAGCCAATTTATATACAACATATATTTGCAAACTTATCCTTAATTGTCGTAAATTCAGGAGTGGGCTGCTGCGGGTTCGGGGCAACCTCTATCTAAGATTCTGTGCAGTTTGAAGAACCCCTAAATCCCACTCCTGGCTGGCCCCACCCAACCCCACCCAATATTGCGGCCTGTTTTGGATGCAGGGGAGTGCAGGGCACGTGTAGAGGCTTGGGGAGGGTGAAAAATGGGCCTACCAGAAGTTCAGAAAGGCCAGAAACGGCCGTTTCCTGCCTCCAGAGGGCCTTTTTGCCTCCCGGAGGACTTGAGGAAAGCCTCTGGAGCTAGGGGAGTGCAGGAGTCTGACTAGGCCATGCCCATCATGGCCACGCCCACCAGCAAGTGGGCAGAGAACCCCTTGCTAAAAATTTTGAAGCCCACCCCTGGGTAAATTGATTCAAAACCTCCCTTCTGCTACCATTTAGCCTGTTCCCTCACTTATCTTTTTACCATTTAACCTTTGGTTAATTAGCACAAAAGACTGGAGGGAATCTAACAAAACCCTTCAGGTTGTATAAAATAAAGTTTTCTGCTTCAAGACGATAGGAACAGAATTGCTCAGCAATTTTTTCTGAAATCCTTCATCTAAATTCATTCTACATTGATAGCTTATAATCCTACATCTACATACAGTACTTTGTGAATAAGCCCTATTAATGGAAACGACAGAAAGAGGCAATCGGATAGCCTCATGATATCCTAGATTACCATAAAATGTTCAGAAAATTCTATTCTTCTGAATATACCAAAAAAAAAAAGGTTGGCTGATTCTAATAGAGTTAATATAGTTGAAATAGAAAACTAAAAGAAAAAGAACAAAATGCTTAACAGTTGGGAAAACAAATCTTGAAATTCATCCCAGAGTCAAGCAGCCAAAAAGAAAATGTGCATGTGTGTCTGTGTCTGTACATACTTATCAGAAACCAATATGGTTAATACCTAGGCATAAGGCCTTCAACAACACATTATCAAGCAATCTGTTAGGAAGCACAAGACCAAAATATACAGCTCCCACCAATCACACTTTAAAATATGGGAGGATTTTTTCACGAAGGAAACCAACTTAAAAGCACTAAAACTGATACTTAGAAGCCTATGCATCTCCACTACAATGGAACCAAATCTGGTTAATTATTGGTGGAGTAACCATTAGACTTTCATTGATCTCAAGAGTTCTGGGTTAAACTAATAATGAATGAACCTAGTAGAAACTAATCCATGGGCAATTCTTCTTTTCATCTCATAGTTCAATTGGGGCTCCAGTTTCTTTCTTTCTTTCTTTCTTTCTTTCTTTCTTTCTTTCTTCTTCTTTCTTTCTTTCTTTCTCTCTCTCTCTCTCTCTCTCTCTCTCTTTCCCCTCTCCTGCTGTTGCTGTGTTGCAATATTTTTGGGGAGGGCTTATTTTTGGGGAAGGCTTATTTTAGCGCATGCGCTCAAAAGCCCGATTGGGCTTATTATCCGGGGAGGTCTTATTTTGGGGAAAACAGGGTAGGAAGCTACTAGCTCAGGTTTAGTTCAACTTTTTATATATAAAACTCTAAATGAGAGGTCCAAAGCCCACGGTTTGTGGATTGGCACTGGGCCACAGCATGCTTAGATACCGGGCCATGCAAACAAGCGAAGCCCCACCCACAGGATGCAGGTACCATGCAAAACTATGCCCCCTCCAGTCAGCGGAAAAAAATCTCTCCACAGAACCAATCCCTGGGGTCCAAAAGGTTGGGCACCCGCTGCTCTAAACAACTCTGGGAATGGTATACTTAAAGACAACTTTTGCTGTTACATCCCTGCTAAGATTATTAGAGGTGGCCCTGCCATGGATGCCAAGAACCACAGAGTGTCATCCTGCGATTACTCATGGGAAGATCTTCTCTCTAATGACTCCTGCATTTTGGAATGCTCTCCTCCCTGAAATTTATGAGGCACCTCCATTAGATCTTTTAGGCACCTGTTGAAAACGTCTTTGTTTATACCCCAGGCCTTCCCTGTATGGAACCAGATGAATAGTTTCTATTTCCCCCCCCCCCCCTTACTTCCTTCCCCATCCCAGACATTAATGCATGGTTTTATATTATTTGAATGTATAGTTTTTATTATGGCACATTACGTTCTCTTGGGTTCAACTATAACGGGACCAGTGTAAAAATATTGGGACAAAATAAATAATTATTGAGATGAAATATATAGTAACTATAGACATGTTCAACAGAGAAAATGCTATTTAAGCACAATTTCTGCAGGACTAGAGGATTCGCTATACGGTTAAGCTGATGCAAAAGTATTTCCCAATGGATTGCATACATCAGGGCTCTCAGGAGACACAAGACATCTGTTCTTCGATTACTCTAGTAGTGGCTTGGATTCAAATATCCAAAAGTACCACCCTCTTCTACACTGTAATCTTCCTCAGAAGCCTGGTCCTTCCTCCATCCCCCCTGCATACACACTTCAGAAATCAAGAAGACAGTCATGGAAGTCAGAGGATTTCTGTTATGTTTCCACTTAATATCCTTTTTCACGACGTTTACCTGGCATCAAATTCAGTACCTATTCAGCACCAGGATAATACCTATCCTCCGGGCTTCTGGTGTTTTGCTTTTGGGATTGCAATATGTTTGTGTGTCTTGAATGAAATAGTATGTTGATCCAGTGGGACGCGGTGGCTCAGTAGCGAAGACGCTGAACTTGTCAATCAGAATGGTCGGCAGTTCGGTGGTTCGAATCCCTAGCGCCATGTAACTGAGTGAGCTCCCATTACTTGTCCCAGCTTCTGCCAACCTAGCAGTTCAAAAGCATGTAAAAATGCAAGTAGAAAAATAGCAACCACCTTTGGTGGGAAGGCAACAGCTTTCCGCGTACCTTTGGCATTTAGTCATTCCAGCCAGATGACCATGTAGACATCTTTGGATAGCACTGGCTCTTCGGCTTTGAAACAGAGATGAGCATCATCCCCTAGAGTCGGGAACGACTAGCACATATGTGCACAGGGAACCTTTACCTTTACGTTGATCGAAGTTGCAGAAATAAGTGATCCTATGAAGAATTTCACTGAATTCACCTTCTACAATTCACCATTGCATCTCATTTCAACCTCCCATCTTATTTCTCCATATACAGGTAGCCTCCGACTAAGCATCCATTACTGCTTTTCCGCAGCATGCTGACCTTGGAAGCTTTTCTGGGTTTGGATAATACATTGAATCATAAACTAACCAAATGGGTTAGGTTTGCATAATAATAATCTAAGATGGCACAAAACTAACCGAGGTTAGTATATTATACAAATGTATTTGGTATAATTTTCATTGACGTGGTTCAGCTTGTTGTGCAATCACAGCCAGAGAATGATTTCGTTCTTGATATATTCATACATTACTGCCAAAGCTGGCCAGAACCCTAGCAGCACAGTCTTCTGAGGGTTCTAAGGAGACTTTCACCTAACTGCTTGTGGCTAGAACCATCTTCCCAAATTATTGGGAAGTGAAAAACTAACCTCCTGACATAGACATGGACTACCCTTGCAAGTTATCTTCAATATACTACAGGCTAGTAATTTTGCAGATATATTTATCTCTGCCAAACCAAAAGTCTGTATTCTGCTAAAGAACCATAGCACTGCAACCTTAGATCTGTTTTACAACCTTAGATCTGTTCCTTGGCAAGCAATTACTTGCCAAGTAATTGCTGCTACAGTATGGTGTTTGGAAGATATCACCCTGGCACAGTGCAGCAACCTTGCTGAAGCTAAATACGCTTACATCTGCTTAGCATTTTGGGAAATTAGCTGCAAGCTTGTTTGACTTCTACAGGAATAGGCAACTGGGTAGTCATCTTGCCAAGAACACAAGAATTGTTTTGCTGGATCAGACCTCTGACCCATCTAGGCCAGCAGTTTGTCTTCATAGTGGCCAGCCAACTGACCAAGGAAGATCACTAGTCTCTGAGCAGATGGCTTTTAGAAGCAGTCACATTGCCATTAAGAGGAATATCCATTGATTCCTATGGGAGAGTAAAGTGTAGGTGATCAACCAGATCCATCTAGATTACTGCAATGTGCTCTACGTCGGGCTGCTCTTGAAGACCACCCAGAAACTTCAACTGGTCCAGAAGGCAGTTACTCACACAAAAATGGTGCTCCCTAAGTTTGCCTGTGTAACAACTTTGTTGCACAAGCTGCAGTGGCTTCCAGTATCTTTCCAACTGCAATTCAAGGTGCTGGTCATCACTTTAAAGCCCTATACGGCACAGGCTACCTATAGGACTGCCTTTCCCTAAGGACATCTACCTGTCCTATCAGGTGAATTTAGGATACATAATATTGCCATCTTATAGGAAAAGATAGGAAACAGCCCCTTTCCGTGGTAGCTTCTGCCCTACTGAATACTCTGAATACCCGTCTGGCTTTTAGCAGGCTTCTATTCTTTTAGCCTTAGCGACGGTTTGAAATTACAGTGGCTTTGAAACTGGCTTTTCCCCTAAGAGCTAGGAGAAACCTCGATAATCACACAGTAGAAGTTTGATGCAGTGCCAAGTTTTTGCTGTTTTAATATTTAATCAGCTTAGTGTTATAGTTTTAATATCATTTTATATATCTTTTAATCTTTGATTGGGCACTGCCCAAAGCTGGTTGAGAGATGAGCAGCTATGTAAATAAGTAAATAAAATCAGCAAATTTAAGAGGTAAGCAAAAAGCAACCAGAAACCTGTTGGATTTAATGACTGCTTGAGATTTTATTGCTCATTTTAGAAGCGACTGGATAAATCTGTTTTATGTATGTTCTAGCCTTTTAAAATGGTCCCTTTTCCTTTACCTTCATCTGTGCAAACACACACATGCAGATTTATAATGATGGGTAAACAGATGACATGCAGTAAGCAGACTCTCCAGACCAGAAGAAGTTCTTATTTCATGTCCGTAGAGATATACAGAAGTTCTCCATAAACGCAGCCAGCAAGCAGGTTTTCAAATGCTGGCTGGACGTATCAGCTGCATAAAACTCCCAGGCCATTCAGAAACCTCCAATCCAAGCAAGCAAAGGCGCAGATTCAGTGCCTTGTCCTGAGAGCAATAAACAATAGTTCTGCAAAGATGTGTGTTCCCAATCGCTCCCCAGAGCATGCAGCTGTCTCAATCAATGCTGATTGTCTGTTAATTAGTTCAGTGTTACAAGCTGATGGAACAGATGACTTCATTCCCCCCTCCCAGGCAGAATAATTTCTTTTACCAGATGCAGCCACCTACCATATGCGGAGCGCTGGGCTGCGGCAGGAGCAGTAGGGGTAAAGTGAAATCACTTCACAAAGGGCTCCTTTTCATCTCATTCTCTTGGGGCACTGTGAGGTCATGTTCTCATGAAAATGCCACAACTCCCAAGGGCTAGTTGGCCACGAAAGGGTCACACGTGCTTCTCGGTCTTGTGCGAAAGGTTGTGCGAACAGTTCTGCATGCCCAAAGTTAAATGGCATCTTTATTTTCAAGGGTTTGGTGGGTTGCTTCATTTCATTTTATTTTATTTTTTAAAAACCACATGCTGTTTAATTTCAAACAGTAAAAATACTTTAAAACTTTAAATCAGTGGTAAAGTTCTTTTTTTTTAACTACCGGTTCTGTGGGCGTGGCAGAGGGAGGATACTGCAAAATCTCCATTCCCACCCCACTCTGGGACCAGTCGGAGGTGGTATTTGCCGGTTCTCCAAACTACTCAAAATTTCTGCTACCGGTTCTCCAGAACCTGTCAGAACCTGTTGGATTTCACCCCTGCTTTAAATATATCAGCATAAAAAAAACTACCATTCAATCTTTTGCCCCCAAAAGTTCAACTATAACTGAATTGGAACGTTCCGAAGGCAAACGTTCAAAGTAGCCCACTCACCTGTATAATTCACAGTTCTGGGAATGCCACCTGACTAAAGGAATCTTGGTCAGCCTTATGCCTTGTGCAGAGATGCAACAGGCAGCTTCTTTGCATGAACTGCTTTGGATTAGTTATTTGAGTACTTCAGATCTACCGTACATCCAGCTAAGCCATGGAGTGAAACAGCATATAGACTACTTGTTTTCATTGAGCAGCTCAGTTCACACAACATGGTAAAACTTCAGAACAAAACTGCTATGTTAACACAACTTATGTGCCCAAAGAAATAAATCATATTATGATTTAACTGCCTGATCCCGGCAACACACTAAGACAACTGCCGAGTTTCCACATATTGAGCCATAAGCCCCAATAGGATGGTACTCTAATCTAATGAACTATGTGATTATAGCAATAGCAATAGCAGTTAGACTTATATACCGCTTCATAGGGCTTTCAGCCCTCTCTAAGCAGTTCACAGAGTCAGCATATCACCCCCACAGTCTGGGTCCTCATTTCACCCACCTCGGAAGGATGGAAGGCTGAGTCAACCTTGAGCCGGTGAGATTAGAACCGCTGAATTGCAGATAACAGTCAGCTGAAGTGGCCTGCAGTACTGCACCCCTAACCACTGCGCCACCTCGGCTCTAATTATATGAGATTTTCACTCCCAAATCCTAACTGCTCCTCATACCAAACATATTATACAACTGAATATTACAAAGATGTTAGACGTAATGAAAGGACATCCTTTTAGTGACATCTACATGCCACTTATAAATGAGAATATTAGATCAGTAAAACGTATGTAATAATACTAGTCAACCTGTGACTCATTGGATCATTCTTTCAATTGTGTCATTCTTTCAGAGATGTATACTTACCTAAACAGATCAACACAATGACCACAGGCAGGCACAAAAGCAGTTGGGCAGGAACGATTTCTGACTTCCTGCCAGCTTCCCCACTGACTTTGTGGCAAGCTAGCAAGGAGAAAGTCAACGGGGAAGCTAGCACGTTGTTTGGGTAATGCTCCCCCATCCAGTGTATCCTCTTCCAATCCCTCTATGCTTGTGCCACACTGGCCATTTGCACCTCCATGTACCCTCCCCAACTCACACTGCACCATTCCTGACCCTCAACACATCTCATGGGTACCATCACACCCTAGTGCAACGGTCCCCAACCTTTGTGGTTTGACAATCTGGCAGAGGGGGAGAAGGGAACTGGCCTATGCAAATGGTTCCAAATAGGCCACGGCTCGGTAGTGGGCTATGGCCCAATGTTTGGGGACCTCTGCCCTAGGGAACCCTCCCTGACCCATGTTGTGCCTCTTGTGCACACCTTTGCTCTCTCCCCTATCTGGTAGCAGCAACTTACTTGCCTGTCTACTAGCCTTGGACTTTCAACTTCCTGCCAGCTTCCCAACTGACTTTGCTTGTGGGAAGCTGGTAGGGCATGTTGGCAATCACTATCAAGTTCAAACTTCCTGCCAGCTTCCTCCCCTTGACTTGTGAAAAACTGTCAGAGAGCATTGAAAATGACAATCACACAACCATGGCTGCCCATGGCCGCACAGCAGTGCTGAAGCAGCCGCAACTTGAGAAACATGAATGGTAGTATATAAATTATGAGGTGGTTCAAGGCCATCTTATTACAATAAAATGTGTGAGTTACTTTTAAACAAAAGATACAGATTTTCTCCAAAAAAGTATTTTGGAGACAGCCACATATTCATACAGGACAATATGGCAACACAATTTGTATAAATTGATTCTGTTTTGCATAGCAAGTCTGCTATAATGGCTCAACCTGTATCCTACATTTTTAAAAAGATTATGCATTAAAATTAGACCGATGGGAAAACAAAAACATGAAGAGAAATATTGGCTGTAGGGGCAAAGAGAAAAGAACAAGGTGATAATCAGAAAATTTAAACACTAGTAGACATATCAGGTTTTCCTGCCAAAGTGACAACGTGGCTCAAATTTAATTATGGGGAAGGAAACTAACTTGTCCACCACAATCAGAATCTTTTAAAAAGAGAGCCAGGATAAACAAGTGTACCAAATGAAACAGAGAAAAAAAAACGGATGTATGATATTGCATGCAAATACTAAAAACTGATTCTGTCAGTATCACCCACCCACATCATTTATCTTTTCCCAGTTCATGGGGAAAATGAAACATCTGCCATTGATTTTGAAGCTGTCAAGACATATATATATATATATATATATATATATATATATATATATATATATATATATATATATATATATATATATATATATATATATATATATATAATAAAAACGTCCACTATTTTGGCCCTTCCGAAGATAGTATTCACAGTTTCTGAAGACAGTATTCACAAGAAAGGTGTGAAAAATCCCTACTCTAACATGATGTTTACATTGCCAAAAAAGGAGCAGAGAATATTAAAGCATTCACAACAAATCAAAGCCATACATTTTATAGCATCACATCAACATATGTTCTGCACCTGGCTGTGTAATACCATTCTGGAGTTTCAATGCAAGAGAGAGAAAATTAAGCTTGCTGAAGATCACATTTGCCCTACTCTTTCAAACCATCTGTAGTGAACTCTGCCAAGAACTCCTTTGTACTATGTCCAGGCTGGAGGAAGAATAAAAGAAAATTGAAAATGATTTTTGTTTTAATCTCCCTCCATTTAAATTTCTTACGGATCTCCCAAATAGAAGTCACAGAACAGTTTTCAAAGATCGTAGTAAAACTGATATTGCTATGTTGTCAAAACATTATAGTAAAACTGTAAAATGCAGGGAAGGAAGAGTAGCTTCAGCAAAATTAGTACCAAAGCAAAATGACTTTTGAAGCAGAGGAGTGTTATTTTATTTCCACCTAAAAAAATAAAACCGGGAGGCAAACCTAAAAGTTTTATGTTGCTTTGTTCCACTTACATTGCATGCGATTATAGATTAGGCAAAAGGAGTTTAGAAGGAAAGGAGAAATCGAGACATCATTTTAAAAGAAAGATTTCCCTCTGTTCTTTCACACAGGAGGGAATACCTCTAAGAAGCTGTGTTTTGTTATATATGTGACCAATTTTTTAAAAAAATATGAAGATACTGCCAGATCAAACGGGGGGGGGGGGTGTTTCATTATTCAAGTTCTTAAATAAAGAAGTGAAGATAATGCAGCTTGACTAACTAGATCACTTGTCTACTTTATTTATGTGCTCAGAACATCGATACCAGTACCACCTATTAGATAAAGGCTTCTGGATTTCCCCCCTCCCAAACCCTTAGTAACAACCCTGCTCTGGGTCACATGACTGAGAAGAGAGGGAGGGGGCTTAGAATAGAGGCGGCTTGGTATTCAAACTCTCTCCCAAGCTGCCTCTCCCATAGGGGTGGATTGGGCTAATGTCTTCTCAAATGCTTTTCTCTACAGTCACCAGGCAAATCTGGGCCGTTTTTGAACTTCTGGTTTCACTCTCCCTCCCACAAATCTGGTCCTGTTCTGTCCAGTTTTGAGAAATGCTATCTATACTGAAAGACAAACATACATATATGTTTACATAATTTCTTTCCAGTATTAGGTTGGGTTGGGCAGAATAAACCAGCTAGGGAAAGTATGCACGTATTGGATTCTGGAACTCTTTCCAAATCATTAGTAATAGTTGTATTTTGGGTCAAGTAACTGGGAGGAACGAGCCTCTACAACAGATGAGGATGCAACATCCTGAGACGCTACCATATCACCTCTCTTATAGGGATGGATTTAGGGACAAGTTTAGGCATTTTCTTCTTCGCAGTCCTGTTGTGGCTCGCCAACAGCTAGCAGAGCTAGTGGCAGTGAGGAGGTTGGGGAGGAACACGGGCCAGTCCTGGCGTCTGGGGAAGGCTGTGATGAGTGCTCTGGGTCGGAGGCACAGATGGAGCCAGGGCCATCCGACAGTTATCAGCTGCCTTCGGAGTCGGGTACCAGTGGGGCAGAAGAACGGCTGGAGCCTGTTCCCGATGTGTGCATGCGCAGAGCTGCCAGGAGAAGGGAACAGTTAAGGAACAAGGGCCAATTTGGGAGTAAAGGCACAGGTGGACTGTGAATGTCCCCTCCCATAGGGAATAAAGAGGAGCGAAAGGGGAGGGGAGTTTGCAGGAGACAATTAGTTCGATTCATTAGGGTGAAGATTTGTTCCTTGGCAAGCAATTACTTGCCAAGTAATTGCTGCTATAGCGTGGCGCTTGGAAGATATCGCCCTGGCAACTCTCCAACCCTGATAAAGGTCTGTAGTTGCAAAATCTCATGAAAGACTGTTTGCTGAAACTTTGCTGGAGAGGAATTCCCTTTAACCTAAATAAAAGAGGTTTTATCGGGATGAGGAGTCTGCTTCATGCTCTTGGGAAGCTTAGGTCAGAACAAGTCCCTGATCTGATTTATTTTCAAGCACCATGTTTCTTTTGGCGGCTTCTCCCAAAAACCAATTTTTGCCCCATTCTGTTCAGGCCATGCCTTATATTGGCTGGGAAGACTTGTCACCACAGCAAAAACCTCAAAGGTAGGTGGAATAATTTATGTGTGCTGCTGTGCCCTATAACTGATCAAGGGTTCTTAGGTATAGTGAGTCACAGAGAAGGCCTGGGGCCCCTGCCATGGTGGGGTGGAGAGAAGGTCCACATGCTGATGGGACTTATAGCCAGCCGAGGCCTCCCAGGTCTGGTGGGTTGGGGAGCAGACTGAAGTCTTCCAGTCTGCAGCAAATTTTCATACACCAGTGGGCCCTGTAGCACAACCAGAACTGGGAGAGGTGGTACTGCAATCAATGAATGAAGCAATCATGGGATGTTTCACTTAGCAACTACTTTTTGCTCACCAACCAAAGACTCCAGTTTGAACTGTGGTTGTAAATTGAGGACTATTCGTAATTGTAGCAACATAAAAAAATGTCCATCTAGCAATTCGAAAGCATGCAAATGTGAGCAGATAAACAGGTACCACTTCGCGGGAAGGCAACAGGGTTCCGTGCGCCTTGGCATATAGTCACGCTGACCACATGACCACAGAAGCGCCTTTGGACAATGCTGACTGCCTCAGCTAGGAAATGGAGATGAACACTGCCCCCCAGAGTCTGAAAGAACTGGACGACCATTACCTTTAAAGTAATAAAGAATAAAAAAGTATTTTCCTTATAAGTAAGGAAGTATATAAGGAAATAACGCCCTCAATGATATATCAGGATCTATCTACAAAGAAAAAAACTGAGGAAAAGACATCTGGACATAGGAAAAGATATACTGGTGGAAGGAAGTGCCAAGATGCTCTCTGAATCATTTCCCCCACTTTGAATCCAGCTGGTTACCCTGCCTCAATTAACAGGTTTCTCATAATTTAATCGACTATAGATACGCCACATTAAATAAGAATATTCCTCACTAGTAACTGGACTCTTAGCTACCAGGTGCCTTTAACTTTCATTTAAGACCTTTTGTTAGGCATCCACAGTGTCTATCTCCTAAAGCACAGAATGAGCATGGTATAAATTAAAAAAAATCACTATAAAGTTTGCTAAAGGTTCTACAAACAAGCAGTTCCTAAAAGCTTCCACATTAAAATGTCACTAAGACAAATGCCTTAGAATCAGGTTTCGCAGGCAGGGACAACCTTGACCATTTCCAGATGCAATTAAACCTCCCCCCCCAATTGATAACACCAATTTAGAACATAATGTATCTACTCTGGATACCAAAACCATATCAAGTACAGGAAGCACAGTCAATCTCCACATACCTAGTTGAAATCTCATACTAAGGAATATCTTCTTAAGGAGAAAAAAAACCCCAAGAGTATTAAGATATAATACAGTAGAGAGCAAAATGTTCTGGTCCCAGCAGGGGCATATCTTAATATTTGTACAAATAGATGCAATGTAACCCATATTTAATCTCTGTGCGCTGCCATCTCATTTCTCAACTATAATCACATCATTCATCATAACTAGTGGCATTACAGTACACTAGGAAATAATTAGCTTTACATGGAGTGTGGACAAGCCATAAAATTCTCTGGAGAAGATGAATGGATAAAAATTGCCCTCTGTAAACTTAACATTAGCTTTGTCTTGAACATAATGATATCAGGTGTTGCTTATACCCAGAGACATAATCTTTACTAAATTTGCTAGAAAGAAGCCACACCATTCCCCCACCTTTCATCCATACAAGTACCCAAGGTCAGCCGGCCAAACGACTTCGACATTCAAGACAGGAGGTTCTGGGCAGTACAAATTCAAGGTAACATTGCTCTGCCATTTATTTACAGCATTTCTGCAAAACACTGCATATACGACTCACACAGCACCAAAACTTCTCAATATCCATAGGAAGAATTTCATTTTTACAGGCAATAAACATTAATTCTAAAGGACTGGAACATAAAATATATTTTAATGCCACATAAATCATTTTTCCCTAGACAAAGCAAACTGTCTGACAGTTTTAAGGACTGTGATATAAATTTTTATGGCAAATTATCTGCATAGAAATAATCTTTCCAAGATGCGGTTTAAGTATCCATGTCTCATTTTCATAATGCTACCAATCTTTGCAATTGTCAGCTGCAAGCCACTCCAAACACATTAGTGGTTTGGTTAGGCTTTTCTTGAGTTAGGAATTGGCCAGCTAATTTTGATCCACTTCAGAAGACTGGCTATGGACTTGACCCTAAATTTTTGCCAGTAGAGATAAAAGAGAGTAAATAATGTCTTATTTTTAAAAGCTGGTTTTATTTTTGCCATAAGCTTTATCATTAATATCAGCAATACACTCTTGTTTTATGACACCTTCTTTGTCATTTTTTAATATATATATATATATATATATATATTTCTTTTTACAACCCTCTAGTCCCTTAATTAAGGGTAGAGTCAGGATGGCTGGGTGGAGCTGAGCGTTTACTGGCTGGATGCCCTTTCTAATACCTACATGGAGTTTCAGCAGATGTTTCCTTCTGCCCCCCAAAAGAAACATCTGCCACTGTGTAGGATTAGCCTCAACCTTCTGAGTTTTAATCTAATACTTGTGGAAAAATGCAACTAAAAGGGTATACAGGTAGTCCTTAGTTATAACAGTAACTGAGACCAGGAACTCCATTACTAAGTGGCACAATCATAAAACACAATGCCATGTGACAATGCCAACTTACAATGGCAGTTCCAGTTATGATTATTAAGCACATCTCGTGCAGTCGTTAGGTGTCTCAAATGTGCTAGCTTAAAGAATGGATTCAAAATCTAGGGCCAATTACTCTTGCAGAATTGAAATTTCAAGGATCCTCACATCAGTTGTTTGTCAGGGTTCCAAATAGCATCCAATATAAAACCAGAGTCCGAGGCAAGAGATTCCTCAAAGTTCCAATCTATTAAAAGAGCCTTGTTGGCACAACTGGGAAAACCCAAATCTGAAAGCCTCCAGGTTTTCCCACCCAGCTGAAAGTTCAAGATCCTGTCCCAACACCCACAAGTTCATCACATGGGCCAATTTTCCACTGCCACGAAGACAGTTCCGGCCTGGTGCAGAGACAAAGATGACCTTGGCTTTCTAAGAAGAATGATATTATGGCTATATATCACCCAACTCCATATAATCCCCCTCCTATTTTGCCACAGTAGAAAGTATGGCAGGCCTGAAGTCCAAAAAGAAAAGATGGCTTGCAGGCATGACATTGTATTCATACAGTTGTGGCTACTGGAGTATCACCACTGTTAGGCCTGGTCACATTGTGATTTCCAACAAAATTGGAAGTTGTTCACACTCTGCTTTTTTGCCTGCCCATCGTAATTCTGTTCCTCTGTTTAGTAAGGAAATGTCTCAGAAAGGATGAGCCAACAGGTCTTGGGTTGTGCATTGTAAGTCTGAAACTACTTTACTGGAACAGAATCTTGCAAGTCTCAATATGCTTCTCGCCTCCCTCACATTATTTTCATATGAAAACAGGGAGAAGCTTGTCTGAGATAATTTCTCCAAATTGTTTTCCTAGAACAGACTCCAGGCCTGTTTGTTTGAGCATTGTCTTGTAGCAGCTCTTCATCATGTCCTTCAAGGCCATTTCATGTGGCCTCTACAGGAATAACCATTCCCAGTGATACTGTTTGGATGTTAACACTACTTAAATAATAATTTGGAAGATACTGTCTCTATTCAAAGAGTGCTCCATATCATAGGCTCACATATGCTGTTCAAACTATTATTCATTCAGAGTCCAAATGAGGCAAAATAATTTGTCATCAGCAATGCTGTGACCACTCTCAACAACAAAGTGTTACTGTACTGTGCAAGCATGGCTAAATTGATGAATATTGAAAGTTGCATATATTCATATATTCAATATATATTCAGCATTATTCACAAAAATATCTCAAAATCAAAACATCAATTAAATCTTCATTCACACAAAAACCATAGTTAATCTCATCTAGATAAACTGAAGAATTATAGCTTGGTACTAAGAGCAGAAACATCAGCCTCTCCTCCTACAAAAAAAATGGAAAGAGAGAATGGATTGCATGAATCCAAGTGCATTATTACATATTCTCAACTTCATTATAGTTAAGCAAAACAATAGGCTGGAATGAAATATAAATAGAAAGTTATACTTCATTGTGAGAAGACAACCCAATATATGAATGCATTTATGTAATGTGTGTCAACAGCTCATTGAAATACATATTTCAAAACTAGACATTTGCTTACTGTAAATAACCTGTAATCTTTAGGTAAAGTATCTCCAAATCATACTGGAATCCTAAGCTCTGTCCTCAGGAAATATTACTAGGAACATTAATTATTCAAACATTAAGGGTGCACATTATTGTGGTGCCAAGAAATGTTTTAATGAGAATAAGAGAAGAGGGAGTTTAAGAGCTACTTAAATTTGATTAAAACTTATATAGATATAAGTATTTGCTGTGACGAAAGAAAATTGCATTTAAGAAGCATTGATTGCTCTCAAGCATGTTCACACCTTCAAAATACAGTACAGTACAAAAGTTTTAACAGACTGGCATGAAGATTTTAGCATAAGCATATAGAAGTAACTCTTCTATAAATTGTATACACGTTAACCAATTAACCTGTACTGGTTGAGAACTCATTAAGGTATTAGACTTCATGAAAGTGGTGAGTAAAATTATGGGTCCATATCATAATGGATGGATTTACCACCAATTCTGCGTACCTACCTGTTACCTAAAATTATTCCATAGAATTACATACATTGCTCAATTTCTAAAGTAAATCAATGGCAAAATATATGGCACAAAAAGGTATGTCAACAACGTATCTATTTACAAAAGTTGGGGCCAGAACATAGGATTAGTCAGTTGCTTGTCCATGGTGGGAGAAGGGATAGAATCTTATAGCGAGAACAGATGGCTACTACCTCAATTAATGAATAGTTGCTACCCTAGGTGGTACTACAAATGATAATTATTTACTCTGATTAATTACTTTCAATTTATAAGCTTACAGAACTTCAGCATCTGAAGTTTTTACCCCTTGGCACCAGAGGCCCATCAAATTAAAAATGCACTACTTTGCACGCTTGTCTTAATTTCAAAAGAAATCTGCCTTGGTTTAGAATTGATAATGAGGATATCAAAGTGGTACATAGCTTCTGCCTTTTAAGATCAACCATCAACAGTGAAGGAAGAAGCAGACAAGGCATATGTTACAGACTAGTGCTTGGTAGAGTAGCAATGAAGGTCTTGGAAAAGATATTCAGATGCCATGAAGAGTGTTTCTACCCAACAAAGATCAGAATACCATAAGCAATTGTTTTCCCTGTGGCACTCTGCAAAAGCAAAAGTTGAAGAAACGGGATAGGAAGATTATTTGCACTTTTGAACTTAGGTGTTAGAAAAGATTATTGAGACTATCATGGACAGTCAAGAGAAAAAACACATGGATAATCAAACAAATCAAAACCAGAGTTCCCAATTGAAACACAAATGAACAGATTCAAATTATCCTACTTCGGACACATCATGTGAAGACCTAGCTTGCTAGAAAAGGCTCTGATGAATATTGATGAATAATGGAAGGAACGAGAAGAGACTGGCGAGCAGCAAGATGGATGGAGTCAGTTACAGTGGCAATGGTTACACCATTAAAAGAGCTGAAAGACAAGGTTAGGGACATGATTGCCATGGGAAAAAAATCTATGTAGTTGCTCAGAGTTGACACTGACCTGATGGCACATAATTCATTTCTTTCCTACTCTACTCTACTCTACTCTAGCAATCCCCTTTAATTCCAGCTTAACCATTCCTCTAGATATCTCCAGCTGACCTGAGACTATTTCTAAGAACTGTAATAGTAAGCAGTTGGTCCATGGAATCAGATATGATAGAAATCATGAGCACTAGCTATGGTGTTAACATTGTCAAAAATTATGTTAATTATAATTAAAAATATAAGCAAAATTTTCAATTTATATTCTAAATGATTGCTTGAAATTTCCTCAGGTTCTGTTAATATTAACTAGTAACAACCGTACCAGGGTAGATTATATTTATTTAAAATATATATTTTAAATGAACTCGTCAATGAAATAGTAGTCCAAAACAGAATAGATTCAATTAAATCTTACCATGAGCATGAAAAAATTACATTTATAGTTCCATAAAGTGATTGAAAGACTAACCTAAATATCAGATGGAGTAAAATCAGCACATGTAAAGACAGAGACAATTGAACTGAATAGTACAGAGATAATAGAACAAAAGAAGTCAAATCCTCCTATAGAAATTTTGAAATTAATAATGTGATGACTTCTTTTGCTGATTTAATATTTTTTTTAAAAAACGGTAAAGGGTTACTATCATCTCAGGGCTTTGCTTAAATGAAAAAATTAAATATTAATATAAGATTTAAGATTTAACTATATAAAAATACCATTATATCATGGGCATGATTTAGTTCTTACTGTTCCTATGTACTGCTCTATCTGCAACTCAATGTAGCTAATAGATCACTTGAACTACTTTCTAAAAATCAAGTTAAAATTATATAGCGTAGCATTCTCAACCATTTAAAATTGCTGCTATTTTATCTCATACATTTTTATCTTTTAGATATCCATTATTGTTTTAGAAGTATGTGAAATGGTAAAGTTCTCTTAAAAGTAATTTAATTCAGATATCTCTCTTGAATTAAATCAGTAATCTGAAATTCTATAATTTAAATCAATCCACCCTGGTTGGTGTAAATCAGTATCAAAACTGAGGGATGAGAAATGTGCATTCCAAAATGTTATTTCCTTGCTACTTTCAGTTCACAGAAAACGATTAGTCTCCACCCTTTGTTATTACTTCCAAATCTGGATGCAATTTTATATGCAATTTAAGAAAGAAAGAAAAAACCCTCTATATGCCAGATAGTTTTAATATTATCTCAGAGATTTTCAATATTAAATAGAAAAAAACTAAATAAAGCACAGGCAGCCTGTAATTTTTTTTAAGCTAATCCATGCAATAATATTGTATAAAATGTGTGATTTCTGAATGAAAAATGGACAAGTTTCGATTGTTAGTAACTTTAACAAAACTATGTTTTTGTTTGATCATAAAACATTCTTCCCAGCCAACTTAATCTTCAGACTTTGTCCACACCTCTTTTTCAAGTCCATACCCTTTTTTCCTGTTTTAATGAGTAATTTGTTGGACCAAAGGCTTCTGAAAAGGGCTGCTTCTTAAAATGTTTCCTTTGGTGCACACCACTGTCAAGGACAAGAACAGATGATGAAACTTTAACAGAAAGATAATAATCTTGTACTGTGTGTTCAATGACAGCAGATTTTGGCTTCCTAATTAACCGGCAAAACAACACTAACTTCCCCCCACCCCATCAGGTTTCTCTCTCTCTTTTTTTTCCCCAGAAGTCATTGAAAAAGTTCTGATTTCTCTAGATGGCTCTACTACAAGATAAGTCACACTCACAAAACTATTATTTTTTACTGGAGAGTCTTCATGTTTAACTTGACTCTGTCTGTATGTGGCAGAACTGTCTTTTCCTTTACTAAGAAACAACCTCTTTGGTACGTCCTCTCCTACACAAATGATTAATGAACTAAAGGGTTTTTAGTGACAATAATTCATTCCTTGCATGGCTGCACTTGTTCCTTTCCCATTTACAGAGATTCTTGAAAAACCAAGAAAGGCATATAGCTAAACTTGTAAGCTTTTTTTCACAGTAACATGCATATTAACAGGCAGTGTTGATGAAAACAATCCACTGGAAACCAGAATTTTCAAACAATGGAGAAGTAAAGAGAGAAGGGGGGAAAAATACGGGGAAGCCAAGGATTTGCTTTTGATGCTGGAAGGGCTCCAGTAAAAACTGGTTTGTACATGGGAACATGGTGTCAGACTAAAAAAGAATCAGCTTGTCTGACTTGTGGTTTATTTGACAGCATTCATCTTCTCTTGGCCCGATACAGAGCAATTAGTGCTCGTCAGTTGAATCATGTGTTAAGATCATCCAGGCATTTTTTAATTAGGGTTAGCTAAACAGACAGCAAACAAAAACTTGGGCAACTTTAACTTTATACTTCCTTTTCCATGGGAGCTCTCTCTATCTTTGGCCCTTCCAATCCTTTTGTTATTCTTTCTACAAGCAGATACATGTACCTTCTCAGCAGGCTCCTCTTTCCAATTTTAGACTGTCTCAAGTTCTTTCAATTCTTCCTACTTGATTATGTCAAATCCACGGAGAGGCAGAGAAATCTTTCAAACATTCCCGAGTGGGGTCTTGCTAAAAGTAATGTCACCAAACTTGCAAGGTATTGGTATTTAAAATGACACCCTGAGTAGGAGGTCAAAATCTAACCAATTTTGGTCAGATTGTTATTTTGCACTGAGACATACAAAAGGAAATACTATACGTCTTCAATCCATGCAAACTTAGACTGTAGAACTCACATGTTCAAGATATCAAGGGCCTAATTTGTCTACATGGCTCTTCTAAGCCAGTGGTCACGAACTGGTGGGGTCTGCGAGAAAATTTTGGTGGTCCACAGAAAAATTATTAGCATTTTTTATATTGCACTAAATCAGGGGTCCTCAAACTACACCCCCTGCCATGGGATGGATGAACATTTGTGTTGCTGCATAGAGTCTCTCCCTTCGGGGTCTTTTTGGGCAGGTCGGAGGGGGGCAGAAATTCCAACTTGGGGTCTGCTTCAGCCTCCTGGTGCGGGGCTCTGGGCGAAGGCTGGAGGGAAGTGCCACTGGTCCCAATGGGAGTGGGCGGCATACAAATTCTATTAAACTTGGAAACTTGGTGGAGAAGAGCCGAAGGGCCTTGTTCCAGTGGGACTGCATCATGTCCTGGAACTGGCTGACCATCTCAGCTCGCTGAGCCTCCAGGTGCTGGTAGCTGGCCTTGTACTCCTGCAAGTCTTCCCTCTGCTTGGAAAGCTCGTAGTCCTCAGTGAGGTGCTTCTACTGAGCCTCCTTCTTGGTCAGATAAAATTTAAACTGAACTGCTTTGCCAACACTTTCTCGTGGTGGCTGCTTAGCTCCAACAACTGCTTCCTGTTGGGGCCCTAAGGAGCCCAGGTGGGGAGGCGAGGAGTGGCTGGGAGGGAAGGGACGAGTAGAGGCTAGTGAGGCACCCCTAGATGTAAGTGACATCGAGTTGGCCATGCCCACCCCGTCACATGACGACCTAGCCATGCCCACCCAGCCAGTCATTAAGCAGATCATATTAGTGGTCTGCGGGATTTAAAATTATGAATTTAGTGGTCCCTGAGGTCCAAAAGGTTGGTGACCCCTGTTCTAAGCAGTTAAACAAATTTGTGGATATGACTTAGATAGTTAATAAGCATTACTAATGAGAATACAAGCTCCATATGCAAAGGCAGTCTATCTCTTGACACTTGTTGCTGTCAGCAAATAAACAACAATCAGAAAATATTTCTTTGGTTCTTCCAGCTGGCCCCTCTGTAAAGCACTAGATTGACAGAAATTCAGCTCAACCTAGCCAAGTAGTCTTTATTTATAACGAATTCCAGCAGGAAGTATTTCAAGCACCTTCTACTGTGAAAATATTCAGTATCTGACAAAAAACTAATGAAGAATGCAGAATGCTTGGACCTTAGTCAGAATTCCTAGATTATCCAGATTTAAAGTCTAAACTAGATAAGAGAAATGGAATGCATTCCTAAAAGCTTGGTTATACATTGAAATAGTTTCCTTAGCTAATACAATGTCTTTTTACTTTTCAAAATTTCCCTTCCAGATCTCTGCATCCACAGAATGATAAAACAAACAGGCCGGTGTCATTTAAGATAATTTCCTTTTCAGGAACAAGAAGAAAATATTGTCTCCTAAAATTAAAAACCAGGAAGCATTCCTGCAAAGACTAGTACAGGTACATAGCAAATCCCGAAACATTCAAAGCATTTCAAAACCCCAGGAAAAAAATTAACAAGCTTATCTGTTTGGAGAGAAATCATATATATGTATATATAAATTCCCACAAAGCCAAGTTTGAAATGCATTTAAACCCTTGTGACAAATTCCTCTATGAATATCTAGCAAAGAAAGCTCAAAGAATTTTGTCTTATAAATGCTATTTGAATATAGATGCTTAAACAGTGAATAGAAGAAACAATGTTTTCCTGTCAGCTTAAATTTTCCATCATAATCCAGTTTAGTAAGGATAAAACCAGGAAATATTTAGGCCTACGCAGTGGAACTGGTTTTGTACCGTTGAATCCAGGCAATGATTCAGTGACTGATTCATTAAGGAAGACTGAAATGGAAGCTTTTTCGGCAACCAGCTCTGACATAGATGGTTCACTAATTATTCACCCTGACGGTGGCAAGCCAAAGATGAATTCAGTGGAATTGCACATCACTAAAACGTCAGTGAACTGCTCTTTTAGACGATGTTCAGATGAATGCAAACAACAAAAGCAAAATGCAGAGAGAAAGCTTTGTAAATGAACTTCTGACACATACGAACTATCAAGAGTTCAGTAAATCGCCTGCTTCCAATATTGCAAGCATGCCTCTTCTTCAGGAACAAGACAGGTCTTTCAGGAAGGGTCAGCAGAAGTGGTTTGGGGACAATTTGAATTGGAAGCATTTGAGGCATCTTTGGCTAGAGTTTCCTAATCCAACATACCTGCTTCCACCAGCTTTTCTGCTTAGAGGTATGGCAGCCTTATATCCACTGTCAAGAAAATACATACATACATCACAGTCAAATCCCCTTGGGGATTTTGCAGTAACCTTTCCCTGGAGCAGGGAGGGAATGGAGATTTTATAGTATCCTTCCCCTGCCATGCCCACCAAGCCATGCCACGCCCACCAAGCCACGCCCGCCCACCAAGCCACACCCACAGAACTAGTAGTAAAAAAAAATTGAATCCCACCACTGACTTAGACGTACCTAGCAGATACATGTCACACTATCACACTATAAATATGCATGTTTATGTATTCTTAGAAATTAGATTTACAATCCCTATGTGGAATTCCGCCAAGCTTCCCAAATTTCAAAAGAATGTTCAAACAAACCCTAAATACTGGAGAGAGATGTCCTGGATATACTTGGGAGTCTGAACATTTAATTAATCTTAGAAAGTGAGAAATGACAACATACATTTTTTTCTACATCTCTCACGAGACACGTTTTCTCGGTGCAAACATCTCCATTTGGAATTTTGTGTTGACATTCCGGTAAAATATTTCCCTTATAAGCATCTTTGTTCACTGACACAACAATGTTGAACACCGGCCTACAGACCTAGAACATAACAATATGTTGAGGAAGCTATAAAGACTGACAGAAGTTCATTTGTAATATAAAAGAAAACTCTGCAACAATAAAGTTCACCTGCCCTGCAGGAGGAAGAGGAAAAAGGAGATATTGCCAACCTGCTCCTATCCTTCAAATCATGTTTCAGTTGGCCTTGAGACATTTCCTGCAGAGGAGGCAAGATGGGACTACTCAAGTCTTTCCCCAGGTCTATAAATGTTTCCCTTCCAATAAACAGAGAATTTCTTTGCAGTAATTAGGAGAAAAGCATTGTTGGGGAACATCTGAAATTTTCAGCCTCCTGATGCTTCAAGATGAAAAGGAATAGGGCTTGAAAACCTGAACCATTTTTTCTTAATCCTAACCCTTAACCAAATCCAAAAAAGATTCAACTTTCAAAACTATATACAATACAATACAATACAATACAATACAATAGCAGAGTTGGAAGGGACCTTGGAGGTCTTCTAGTCCAACCCTGCCTATGCAGGAAACCTTATCCAACATCTTCTTAAAGACTTCCAGTGTTGGGCATTCATAACTTCTATACTTCACGTGAAGGAAAACCTGTGCACAAAGACTGGTTTTAAAAAGCCTTTCATACAGCTGTTTAATGTATTTTTTCTTCCAAATAAGTAAGAAAAAAATATCATACCGTTTCCCTGAAAATAAGACCTTCCTGGATAATAAGCCCACCGGGCTTTGAGCACATGTGCTAAAATAAGCCCTCCTTGAAAATATTTAACAACATGCGTAGCCGTCCCCGCCATCTCCTCTGGATGCTTGCCACGCAAGCAACACAAGGCGAGGAGGCGAGGCTGGGGGGAAGGGAGGGGAAACATGCCCCACACACCCCACACTCCCTTACCTAACAGGCGCTCACGCAACCCTAGCCACCGCGCCCCTCCTGTCATGCTAATAGCTGCCGCAAAAAAAGCAACAGGTCCAGTGACCCGCCTCGCGCACCACTCCTTACCTACCACAGCTGAGCAGTGCTTTGGTTGAACAGCATGCAGCTGACAAGCAGCTGCGTTGCGCTGCCACCATGCTAAAATCACACAAGGTGAAATACAATAAAATCACACAAGATGAAATACAATAAAATTAAGCTTGCATCAAAAAGATAAAAATCTATCCCAATGCACTAAACATTACAGGACAATGAACATCATGTACTCGCTGGGATCTGCATGGCTACTTTATAACAAGCCTGATTTTTGATCTACTTGATCCAACCTCGCTCACAAGATGCAGTTCCCAAAAATCCAAAGCAGATTTTAGTTACAAATTTTCAGTGAACTTCTGTGTCAGCCTCACAAGGTAGGCAAAGTAAATCAACTCCCTAAGAATGCTAAAACCACTTTGATTGAGAGTGGCTATAATAACAGAAACTTGCCAGTCTGATTGTATTGAACCTCCTCCCCTTTCTTATACTCTTATGAATTATGGAAGCATCCGTCTGAGCCTCTTCTACATATTTTCTGTCTGTTGTGACTTCTGGCCTGTTTCACCCCTCCTTGCTTTGGTAAGGAGGCATATTGCTATTAAGGTATTTTTGCTTACTTTCTACTTACCACTTGGGATATCTATACGCATTTAGGCAATGTAGTTTTTACATGGCATGCCTAAAGTACAACCAGTGCTGATGCGTTTGCTCAGAAGATCAAGCCACCCATTGCTGTTAGCCAGATGATTTAAATAATGTCCCTGCACTGAATATATCTTTTGATACCGTGTTTCTCCAAAAAGACAACCCACCTTGAAAACTATGGCAAGAAAGGTTGTAAAATGGGGCAAAATTCACTTACTAAATGTCTCACTTAACAACAGAAATTTTGGGCTCAATTGTGATTGTAACTAGAGGACTACCAGTAGTCTTTATAACACTAGATGAAGACCTTTCTGTTCATATGGTTCTTTCAGAAAATTAGCACAAGCGTCTCACTTTAATCTGGAGATATTGCGAATTTATTTTGTGACTGTATTTTATATTATGTTTGACTGTGTGATCTTACATCCCATTTTGCAATTAGGTATATTACAAAGTGCAAAAGCATTCTGAATTGGGAAGCATCCAAATGTAAGTGAACACATAACGTGCAGTAATGTCACCCTTTCCCAATTAACACAAGGATGGGATATCACACTTCTATAGAACAAGGTCAGAACAGTCTGAGGCCTGAAATGTTCTGTAAAGGCCCTCGATTCAAAACATCACACTTTCTATTAGATGGCTCTGTGACAAGCTATGGACCAAACAAGACATTGCTAAGAATTGCTTAGAATCGCCAAGAAACTTGGTTACTTTGCATTTGACTCAGTTCTGTTATTACTGGGGTAATAGTTGTAAAGCTAGTTTCCCAACTTTTGACATTTTGTATTTTAACTTTTCACTGAAGTGTATGAAAAGAGGCAACCCACCAACCACAAAAGAATAGACCTCATGTATGTATGACTGGCAAGTGAGTTGTCAAAGGGCTTTCTTCAGATTGGAAGGAGACATCTCATATACCGTGTTTCCCCAAAATAAGACTGGGTCTTATATTAATTTTTGCTCCAAAAGATGCATTAGGGCTTATTTTCTGGTTAAGTCTTATTTTCAGGGAAATACAGTACTAAATGCATCCATCTGGCTGACAAGCATAACTGGGGCTTATTTTGGGGGGTAGGGCTTATATTACAAGCATCCTGAAAAATCAGGCTAGGGCTTATTTTCTGGTTAGGTCTTATTTTGGGGAAAACAGGGTAGATTTCTCCCGAGATCAGGCAACTGTGTGTTGGAAGAAACTGAAGAATTGAATCACAACTTTGATTGACTGGAGGGGTGCCTCACTAAGAGCACAAATTCAGGCAGAGCCACAGCTATGAATTTACACAGTTATGAACTTCCCAACTATGAATTTACAGGTTTTTTTTAATATGGTCCGTTTCTTGAACATTCTCTTTATAGCACCCAACTGGGGGAATTACAAGTTAGGCAGAAGAGGCACCACTTGCAAACTTTTAACAACTTGCTTGCTACTGAACCGATTACTCCTTTTTAACCTCTACATAACCACAGACTGTCACCAACAGAGGCACACAGATCTTGCAAATCATAATTCTTAGTTTACAAACAGGATTTGTATCATCATCCACAGGCTTCCCATGTTTTATGATAGTTTTATGTTCTTCCCAAATCTCACATAAAGCAAGTTCACTTAAATTAAGACACTGAATCAACGGAAAAAATGAGATATGACGCCAAATTTTGTAACTTAAATGCATTGACAAACGTGCTTTCATTATTATTATTACTTTTTTCCCGAGATTCATTCTGAAATACTACATTACTTATACGGATTTACTTCCCTGTCTTGAGTTCTACATACAGTGAAAACATTTTCTCCATCTTTTTTACTGCTAGATTTCTAATTAGCATGGATATCAGGGCAGACACAAAGAGGTAGAATGTGTCCCAGCATTATAGATGCTATTAACAATTTTCATTAAGTTGCATATAGTAGATTCACCCAGATTAAAAGCTTCAGCACCATTTTATTACTGAGAGGTGCTTTCTCTTTTTCTTTAAGGCAAAGGTATTGTACAAGATGTTGATTGACATTTTGATCCCACAGTAAGTTTTGCAGGTAGAGAAGTAAGAGGATGCACAATCAGAATAAGTGAATGACATGACAATAAATCCTTGAGTGAGGGCAGAAAAAGGGTTTGCTTGAAAATGTTCAAGCAGTTTTGGCAGGAAGAAGTCCTAAATGTTTCCAGACCTTCAGGGCAAATTGACTATGCTGGCACAAGTAGCATAACATTTTTTTTTCATATAAAGCAAATTCCTTGGATGAAAACAATCGGTACGATAAGGCAAAATAAGCCTGTATATGGAAAATTCAAAAAAAAAAAAACCCCATCTCTGAAGCAAATCTGTCAATTATGCAGTAAAAGCTCCTAAAACAGGAAGTACAAAGTTGAAATAAATACAGATAGATTTACAGCGGAAGGTCTGGAGTGCTTATTAATTAATTAAATTAAAATTATAGATAAAACAGTGTATTACCAAAATAAATCTGGATATCAATTGCCAAGAATCAGAAGAAACTGCTATGAATATTTCCATGCTATAGTTAAATTGTGTACATGAGTACTAACCATCTCCCCTGATATATAGAGACATGTATGTATGTTTATATGCACATATATTATAAATTGAGGGGCACAGTGGCTCAGTGGCTAAGATGCTGAGCTCGTTGATCAGAAAGATCAGTAGTTCGCCAGTTCGAATCCCTACTGCCGCGTAACAGATTGAGCTCCTGTTACTTGTCCCAGCTTCTGCCAACCTAGCAGTTCGAAAGCACGTAAAAATGCAAGTAGAAAAATAGGGACCACCTTTGGTGGGAAGGTAACAGCGTTCTGTGCACCTTTGGTGTTTAGTCATGCCGGCCTCATGACCATGGAGATGTCTTCAGACAGTGCTGGCTCTTCAGCTTTGAAACGGAGATGAGCACCGCCCCCTAGAGTTGGGAACAACTAGCACGCATGTGTGAGGGAACCTTTACCTTTACCAATATTATAAATATAATGTATGTGTGCATATGAGTCATTTCTTTTTCACCACCAATCACCAATCACCAACATCTCTTTTTCTCTTTATGGGAACAGCAACAAGCAACTTAAATAGACCATTTAGTATGCAAATTATGAAGCAAACAGAATCTTAAGCAGCTAGTCAAAAAAGCCCAAGGAAAGCTCTAAAGGAGGGTCAAGAAAAGATGAGCAAACTGCAAGTGCATGTCTAAACAAAAACACTCAATCTAAAATGAATATGTTGCAACTAACAAAACAACTATATCCTTTACGCATTTTCACATGAAAGAACCTCAGATAGAAACACTGGGAAAAGCAAATGAAGAGCTGTTGCCAATCAGGATAGACAAACCACAGATCTGATTCAATACATGACTGTTTCATATGTGGGACCGAGGAGTTAACGTGAGATCAAAGCTAACAAGTGATTAAGTAAGTTATGGAGGGAGGAAAACACTTTCAGGAACTAAGTTGAAAGACCTTGATTTCAAATGATCTGGGAAGATTTATTTTTTAATAAAAAAGAAGTCTGGCCCAAATAGTAGATATGGAGTGAAGATTCTCATTGAGCAATATTATTCTTTTTTCTTCCAATCTTAATGTAGAGCACTAGCCTACATATGCAACCCTAATCTCAATTTCAAGACAAGCGTTCATTCCAGTCTACAAAAATTGTCAGAAAGAGTTGGCCAGCTATTAGGAGACCACTTCTGACCCTTTCCACAAAGAAAAACAATACAAAATTTACTGGAAATAACATCATTAAAATATTTAAGGGAAAAATCTTTGCAAATCTGATAATGGCAGGAATGTAAATCATTTTTTTTTAAATTGCACTTTTAATTGGCTGGTAGTTAACAAGAATGAGTTCCCTTTTTTGTCTGTAATCCCACTTAACACTTCTTCAAATAAGAAAAAAAGAAGTTGGCAAGGAGAGATGTAGACTTTCCTATTTAAAGGCTTCACATTCTTATCCTTTATATTTTAGGAAGCACCTCATCTAATCAATCAGAAATGCCATTCCAATGTCAGATTTTACCCCACTTCAAATGGGACTTTACTAAACATATTATCTGACCACAGAACAAGAAATGTCATGTTACAGACCACACCCATTTGCAGAACTTCCTGGCCTGTGTCCTCCCCAATATATTATTTCCTAGTTTAAGTGAACTACTTCATCTGAGCAAATGACTAGGGTTTTTTAATAATTACTATTGAAAAGGTTTTTTTTTTATTAAACATGAATTAAAATGATGTACACAGTGTAAACTGTCCCGGCAGAATCTGTGCCATACATGCTAAAATATTCAGTTATACATTGTAGCTACCCTGTTTTTTTTAACATTTGGTCTATACTGTATTTACAAAAAGGAAAAAAATAACCTATTTCCAGCTGTGTTGGTTTATGTTTATCTTGTACATTCTTGCATTTATCATTTCATGCATAATTCTAGTCTCCATTCCATGAATCTTGGCTCATGCCTATTTTGGGTTTTCCCTTTTATATTCCAACCATCGATAAAATTTATCCCAGATCTTATAATATTCTGATTAATCTTTATTCTTCAATTCTCACATCAATTTATCCATTTCAGCGCAGATCAAGATTTTCCTAATAATTCCCCCTTCATGTGGAGTTTCCCTGTTTTTCCAATTTTGGGCAAAGACCATTCTTGCTGCCATGATAATGTGTATAGTTAAAAAGATAACCCCCTTGTTGTATTTCTTGTTTATAATTCCCAAGAGAAATAGTTCCGGTGTGAATTCTATTTCCTCTTCGGTTATCTCTATCAACCACTTTTGGATATTCTGCCAGTATATTTTGGCTTTTTGGCACAACCATTACATATAGTACTATGTGCCTGGTTCTTGGTCACATTTCCAGCAGTTTGGCAATGAATTTCTAAACATTTTGGTGATTCTTGCAGGCGGAAGGTGCCACCTATAAAACATCTTACATAGGTTTTCCTTGTTTTCCTTATACGGTATTGACAATGTTATTTTCCTGTTCCTTTCCCATATTTCTTGCCATCTGTCCAAATGTATATTATAACCAAAGTTTATCACCCATGCAACCATTGTCTTCTTGACCTGCTTTTCTTCCATCTTGTATTCCAATAAGAATTTGTAAAGCTTTATCAATGTATCATTTGTCCCCAAAAGGATTGCCATCAACTGCCCACTAATACCCACTCTCTCATATCTTTCGAGTAGCGTGATTGGATTTGGAGGTAAGACCACCATTCTAGATCTATCCCATTCTTTTAAATCCTAGTCATCAAATGACTAAGGTTTTGAGAAAAGCCTTCAAATTTGAATTTGAAAGTATGTGCTTACTCCAAATAGCATGACAGATCTTGCAAAGTGGCTACCAGAGAAGGGCCCAACAACTTTAGTGTGAAAATATAGGCATCTCACCTTGTATTTAGCACATCTATCATACATCCCTCCATGTTTATACTTGTATTTACAAGACTGCAGCTGGCTTTAATGGACTGATTGGAGACAACTAGCTTGTATATTTCGTTTTGCCATTATTAACAGCAAAAAAAAAACCTGCACTTTTTCCAAAGCTATAAATAATTTGTACAACTTGAATGCATCCTCCACCCTAACCCTAAGGCTGATATGTCAGTACTCAGCAGAGCTGAATAGAACGAACAATAACAAAAGAACACATCTTAATGCAGCAAAAGCAACAGGGCTGAAAAAGAAAATTTATCCTTTTCGTTCCTTTATCTAATGATAAATTCATCAATAGGAAAAACATGGTTTATTCGTCTTCCAGCGAAGTTTTTCTAGTTTATACCCTGGTCACAAGAATAAAAATTGTAGACCAAATTAAATTCTGTGGCATATCGAAATGAAGGATTATTTACCTATATTTGTTTACATATTTTAGACCCCAAATGTTTAAATGTTTAGTGCATCTTTAGGCTACTTAATTTAAAAGCTGTTGGTCAGGAACAATATTACTTCAGATTTCGAGTGGGCAGACAGATTAGACGAATTTGTTTCAAAACATATTCTTATAGCAAATATATTCAATTTTCATCAACTAACTAACTGGCTAAAATGTGTATGACTGCATACATTTTTATATTATTAGATTTATATTCCATCTCTATTTGTGCAACACAAACAATATGCATAATATTCCATCTTATTTTTTTCCCACAGCAACAACTCTGGGAGGAAGATCAATCTGAGACTGGCCAACTTCCATGCCCAAAGGAGAACTCACAATCTCCTGCTTGAGTACTTTACCTTTACACTAAATTGGCTCTCAATTAGTAAAGCGCTGTGCTTATGTTGCAATAATATTCTGCATCTGTATGATGGAAATGGGGCAACAAGCCACATCAGATATAACAAAACTTTCCTCTGAGAATCTAATCCTTCTTCATCTGACATCAGAAAAACTATAAGAACCTTCTACAGCTTTTTTTTAAAGATTAAATTCCTCATTCTTCTAAATTGTGTCCTAGTGTCACATTCTTTACTATCATGCAACACAATATACCAAAACTCTATACATGGTCTCAGAAGTTGATCACTTTTTAATTCATAAGCACAGAAGGGAGGATAATAATTCATTGACATGGTTATAATATCACAGAATAAATGACAACGGATGCCTGGCTCATGATGTCATTGTCCATTTATGAACTAAAACTGGGCATCAGTGAAGACACCTAACCAAAGGCAAAAAATGCCTTCAGTTTTCCCTATTCTACCATTTACAGCAAACGCCTTGCCTTTCTTTGTAGCTTTGCTTTGCTTAGATAAAAGTAAAGGTAAAGGTTCCCCTCGCACATATGTGCTAGTCGTTCCTGACTCTAGGGGGCGGTGCTCATTTCTGTTTCAAAGCCAAAGAGCCAGCGCTGTCTGAAGATATCTGTGATCTCCGCCAGCATGACTAAAATGCTGAAGGCGCACGGAAGGCTGTTACCTTCCCACCAAAGGTGGTTCCAATTTTTCTACTTGCATTTTTACGTGCTTTCAAACTGCTAGGTTGCCAGAAGCAGGGACAAGTAACGGGAGCTCACTACGTTATGCGACACTAGGGATTTGAACTGCCGAACTGCCAACCTTTCTGATTGACAAGCTCAGCATCTTAGCCACTGAGCCACTGCGTTCCTTTTTGATTTGCTTACCGTATTTTCACCCATATAACCCGCCCACGCAGATAACCCGCACACGCATATAACCCGCGGGTTTTCTGGATCGTGTAAAATGTTTCCCGTATACCCCGCCCACGCATATAACCCGCCCACGCATATAACCCGCGGCGAGTAAAAGAGAAGGGAAACAGCTGAGATGGGGGGGGAAGAAACGGAGAAAGAAGCCTGCGCACGCTGGGGAAGAGGAAAGGAACGAAGGAGAAGGAAACAGCTGAGATGGGGGGGGAAGAAACGGAGAAAGAAGCCTGCGCACGCTGGGGAAGAGGAAAGGAACGAAGGAGAAGGAAACAGCTGAGATCGGGGTGGGGGAAGAAACGGAGAAAGAAGCCTGCGCACGCTGGGGAAGAGGAAAGGAACGAAGGAGAAGGAAACAGCTGAGATCGGGGTGGGGGAAGAAACGGAGAAAGAAGCAAGCCTCCGATCGTGTAAGCCTCCGATCGTGTAAAATAGTTTCTGTATACCCCGCCCACGCATATAACCCGCAGGGGGGCGCTGTGCATGTAAAAACCGCATATAACCCGCGGGTTATATGGGTGAAAATACGGTAGTCTTCTCAAAAGCTGTACTCACAAATTATGTAATATTTTGAATTCTCTGCTCTCAATGTGTTTAAAAAATACATGGAGTTGGGAGGCCAAAAAACACT
Source organism: Thamnophis elegans (assembly GCF_009769535.1). Classification (NCBI taxonomy): domain Eukaryota; kingdom Metazoa; phylum Chordata; class Lepidosauria; order Squamata; family Natricidae; genus Thamnophis; species Thamnophis elegans. Next base: position 123,485,895 of record NC_045544.1, on the reverse strand, counting down.
GAAAAGTAATATCATTTTATTTGTTTGTTTTCTTATCTCTTTTCCACTAGTATAACCTTGACCAGACTAGCACCCTTCAGATTCCCTGGTTCAAAATACTGACCATTGCAATCCATTGGAGGCATACTGAGCATGGAAGAGGGTTGATTGAGAACGCCCGTATGGGAAAGACTGCCCAAAAGACATGAGGGCCATAACTTCATTTGATTTAAACATGTACACAGACATAAACAGCACTTGACATGACTATAACACAAGAATATTAGCTGTACAAAAATTGCCTTCGGGGCAACAGCCTTACAGTAGCACACCTGTGGTTTGGAGATGAAAGAGAAATGAGATTAATGAATGCATCAAAATAACCCAGAGGTGGGATTGACTTACCTTCCCTACCGGTTTGCAAATGTGAGCACACGCATCTCATCTGCATATGCGCACCGGGTAGGTGGGTGGAGCCTCCCACCAGAATACCACCTCTGAAATGACCCTAAGCACCAATCCTGTCAGCCATATTACTGGACCCCTAAATAACTTTCAGTTTACATCGGGAAGCAGAACATACAAGTGTTTATTACAAATTTTCTTTGATTTCCAGTAGCTATGCAAACATGTTCAATATGCATCAGCATTTAAAATGTGATTTACAAAATCCACTGGGATACTAACTATTCCCTCTGCTCCTGCCATTAACCGCATTGTACTATGAAACCTTTATATTTTATTAAATCCATTGAAGTGACCCTGGATATAAACTAATGAAACATTTACTTGTATTTTTTTTAAAAAGCTGTGCAATCACAAACATGAAGTTCTGAAGCATGCATAGATTTTATAGGATGAACTGATTTTTTAAAAGCTAGTTTATAATACGATTTAATCAGCAAGAAAATGGGCAAAATTTACTCCATCAATTTAAATGTCTATCCATTTACTGGATAAACACTTCTAAAATAAAGTGCTCAAGCAACCTTTATACAATCGCAAATTATGTGTTTTTCAGAAAATGCACACACTGAGAGACACCAAGTTCCATAAAACCGTACTAGATTCTTTTGGATTTTTAAAAGTTTTGCATATCCTTGATTATGGCTTTGTATTTGGTTAGCTTTTCATGTGGTGCCTTCAAGTTATTGTTTTTAACATGGAACTTCTTTCAGATCTTGCCGAAACTTTCTATAGGGCCAGTATGGACTTTGATTTGGCCATTCCAGAACAATGGATCTGTTCTTCATCCAGTCTCTAGTAGACTTGCTTGCATGTTTGTGATTACTTGTCTTGCACCTCACTGAATATCCGCCGGATACAAGGCAGAATTCATACATGATAGCAAGTTGCCCACTTTCCAAGGTAACAAAGTATTTTCAAGCATGACACTACCACCTTCATGTTGTACAACTTAATTATGGAGTACAATGTTTTCTTTCCACTAGATATGACGCCTACAGAACCCCAAACGGTCCACTTGTGATTTTACACCTTCTCTGAAAAGCCATAAAGATACATTCTGACAATCCAGAGAGTTCTGACAATCCAGAGAGAAGCATCAATGTTCTTTCTAATGGCTTGTTCTGTGCATTCGACGTTTCCCTAAAGTTTTTCAGATGTTGGAGATACGATGAGACAAAAGAAGGCAACACTTCCTCTAGTGTCCTGTTCCAGTTGCTGTTCTGAGTTTCTTTTATGATCTCCTGGATAATTATATGCTGTGACTTTGGAGTGATACGGATAAGATGGACATTTTTGGGAAGATTCACTACTACTATGAGTCTCGGTGGTGCAGTGGTTAGAGTGCAGTACTGCAGGCTACTTCTGCTGCCTGCCAGCTGCCTGCAATTTGGCAGTTCAAAACCCACCAGGCCAGGGGTGGGTTGCTGCTGGTTTTACATGTTACTGCATGCGCAGAACAATTTACAGTGAACTGCACACACACAGCCACTAAAAATCAAAATGGCAGCAGCCCAGCAGCAGCAAGGGGACCGGTTCGGGAGCATGGCAGGCCTGGGTTGCTGCCGGTTCTGTGAACCAGGCCTGAATTCCACTACTGATTCAGCGGAACCAGGCCAAACCAGCAGCAACCCACCTCTGCACCAGGCTCAAGGTTGACTCAGCCTTCCATCTTTCCAAGGTGGGTAAAATGAGGACCAAGATTGTTGGGGGCCATATGCTGACTCTGTAAAACTGCTTAGAGAGGGCTGTAAAGCACTGTAAAGTGGTATATAAGTCTAAGTGCTATTGCTACTGTCCCAAATCTCCTCCAATTCAAGGCAGTATCTTTGATTGTGGGCTAATGGAGGCTCAGGTTTTTAGAAATAGTTCAGTAATCTTTTCCAAACTGATAGGCATCCATTATTTTTCTATGAAAGTTTTCAGGAGATTCTTCTGAGATGGGCATAATGTACGTACCTCTAAAATCTGTAGAGTGAGATCTTCATCACAAGGAGAAAAGTCAAAATTCAGGACATTTACACAGGGCAGGATTAGCTCAACTCAGTTTTGTTTACTTAATGGTGTATTTTCACAACAGGCCTTAGTTTACTTAGTTATTTTTCATACTTGCACAATACATATGGGATGACTTCATTTATGAAAGAAATGAAACAAACACCAAATGTTGGTATTATTTGTTTGCCGATTCCTTTTGTACAACAGGGGAATCCACACAAAGCACTACTGTAAGTCAACGGCAAAGATATGAAAACCTGAAAGGAGCAAAAAATAATAATAATAACCATAAACTTCTGTGTGCATGCAAGCATGTCTAAATCCATTTAGTTGCTTTTTCCCCCAAAAATGTCAACATAAACCTAACAAATGGACTAAAATTACAATAACTTATATATCACAAGAATGAGCTAGAAATGGTTGTTAATTGTGACTTAATTGGATTTTTTAAAACTTTTGCTGCCAGTTGTTGGCAGCAGTGTTTAAACTATTGCAAGTCACCACGGTGAGATGGTTGTCCGTATAAATTGAATTTTAAAAAAATGAATTATAACTTCAACAATAGAGTTTCAAATTAAAACTCTTATGAAAATACAAAAGAAAAAATACAAAAAATTATCAGATTCCTTGATTAAAGAAGGTTCTTAAGAGCCACCGCATGATTTATACACTGGAGGGAAATAAAACCTTCTTTCAGGATTATTGTTATTATTTTATCTCATTCTGAAAGCAGTTATAAAACATGAAGGCAAAAGTAGCTGATCTCTGATACATGATTTTTAAACCTGCATTTACTGGGAATCAATTGTAAAAATAAAACACTGCTATAACACTAGCAGTTTGAAAGCATGTAAAAATGCAAGTAGAAAAATAGGGGCCACCTTTGGTGGGAAGGTAACAGCGTTCCGTGCGCCTTCGGCATTTAGTCCTGTTGGGCACATGATCACGGAGATGTCTTCAGATAGTGTTGGCTCTTCGGCTTTGAAATGGAGATGAGCACTGCCCCCTAGAGTCAGGAATGACTAGCACATATGTACGAGGGGAACCTTTACCTTTACAGCACTTTGAGATCTTCCAAAGTTCTTGATACCACAAACTTCCTGTGCTAGAAAGCCCAGGATACTTTAGAGAAGAACAGAAATCTTCAAGAGCCGAAAAACCCATTTATGGAAAAAGCAGCTTCTTATTTCCAAACTTTGAAGAAAATTTTCCTCAGAACTGTAAGAGACTGAAACTTGGTGAGGCTGATTTGCAAGTTAAAATTCATTGGATGTTAAATCCTGCACTACCTACATAGGAAGCAAGTCTCTGCGCCTTCGCTCCCTAGACTGCCAATAAGCTAGCGTTATCACGGCCTCTATGCAACAGACAATCCAGCACCTATGAATTTTAGCTGGCAACCAATCAAATGCTGCACAAGGTACTTGGCCACATATCAGAGCATTTTCCTCCCACTCCAAACTAAGTCAGTCAGTCATTAGATCCTTTATGAAGAGAAAGCAAGCCATTTCAAATAGGGTTCTCTTACTGACAGCTGCAGTGTCATTACAATTCCTGCCCAAGGGTGCTATCCACTGCAGTTAAGTTTTGCTGCTTTCAATAGAAATTCAGGTGATTATCCATGTGCTGGATTTTCAACATCAATCTCAGCACTTTCAATCTCATCTAAAAGACATTTGGATATATTCAAACCTTCAGCCTTTTTCAAATTCAGGGCTCAGCCCCAAGCTGCTGATTGTAATATTATTTATCTATTTGCTTAAAGGTAAAGGTTCCCCTTGCACATATGTGCTTGTCGTTCCCGACTCTAGGGGGCGATGCTCATCTCCGTTTCAAAGCCAAAGAGCCAGCACTGTCCGAAGACGTCTCCGTGGTCATGTTGCCAGCATGACTAAACGCCAAAGGCACACAGAATGCTATTACCTTCCCATCAAAGGTGGTCCCTATTTTTCTATTTGCATTTTTATGTGCTTTCAAACTGCTTGGTTGGCAGAAGCTGGGACAAGTAACAGGAGCTCACTCCGTTACGCAGCACTAGGGATTGGAACCGCTGAATGCCGACCTTTCTGATTGACAAGCTCAGTGTCTTAGCCAGTGAGCCACCACGTCCCTATCTATTTGCTTACATACCTGCATGTATCTATACAAACTGTTTGTTCTGCCTATTCCAGAAACTCTCATTTTATGGCCAATCCTAAAGAGATGAAATTGGCAGTGTTCACATATGAGGAAGGCTCTCATGTGGCTTACCAAGTTTGAACAGTGGGCTGAAATTATTAAGTTAAAATTATTGTGTTAAAATGAGATCCAATTTGGTCTAGTTGTTAAGGCACTAGGCTAGAAAGTAGGAGACCATGAGTTCGTGATAGGGTGACTTTGGGCCAGCCACCCTCTCTCAGCCCAACTCACCTCACAGCAGTGCTGGGATTCAAACATTTTTACTACCAGTTCTGTAGGCGTGGCGGGCGTGGCTTGGTGGGCGTGGCAGGGGAAGGATGCTGTAAAATCTCCATTCCCTCCCCACTCCAGGGGAAGGTTACAGCAAAATCCCCATTTCCTCCTGATCAGCTGGGACTCAATGGGGGCGGGGCCAGTCAGAGGTGATATTTACTGGTTCTCCGGATTACTCAAAATTTCCACCTACCGGCTCTCCAGAACTGGTCAGAAACTGCTAAATAGCTCTTCTGCCTCACAGGGTCTTTATTGTGGGGAAAACAGGAGGAGGAAGGTATGTTGGATATGCTCACTTGAGTTATTGTAAAAATAATAAAAGTGGGGTGTAAATAAATATTAATGGTATAATATATAACTGCATTAAGACTGAAATGCACAGCATTGGATGGATGAGGCCTGGTGAGGCAGTATGACATGTGAAAAGGGTCTGGGTCCCCTTGTTGACTACAAGTTACATCTTATCCAGCAGTGTGATATAACTGCTAAAAAGACAAAGGCTATCTTCAAGTACATTAACAATAACAGAAGAATCCAGGTCATAATAAGTCATTGTTCCAATCTTCAGTCAGAATTTGGAGTAGTGTATTCAATCCGGGATAACAGAGTCTCGAAAAGGGCAGTATGAAGATAGTGATCAGTCTGAAAATTAACTCCTAGCCAGGGGAGGGCTTCAAAAATTGCAGCAAAAGGTTCGTTGCCTCATTGCTGGGTGGGCGTGGCCTAGTTGGCCACCTGCACCATAGTGGGAGGGGGAGGCCTCCCTCCCCTTCCCGAGCCTCCACATGGGCCCTGCACTTACCTCGCATCCAAAATGGGCCGCATGGAGGCCAGACAGGAGTGGGATTTGGAGGTTCTCTGAACCAGCCATAACGTTAAGCTAAGGGTTCTCCCAAACCCAAGTGAGCCCATAGCAGCCCACTACTGGTCCTAGCACAGATTATAAAAAGAACTGGGTATGTTTTACCTAAACCTAAAGAGATGACTGAGATAAGATAGAACATGATGTTTTAAAATATCTGAAAGGCTCTAGAACCATGATGGTGAACCTTTGGCATGCGTGCCACAGGTGGCACACGGAGCCATTCGTTAGGGCATGTGAGGTGCTGCCCTGTAAGCTGGCCAGCGTGTGCTGGCCAGCTGACTTCGGCCTTGTTTTGAGGCCGTTTTTTACTGAAAAACCGGCCCTACGGGCAAACTGGAACTTCAGGAATGGACTTCCAGTTTGCTCGTAGGGCTGATTTCTGCCCTCCGGAGCCTTCAGGGAAGCCTCCTGAAGCCCCCTAAAAACTCTGGAAGTCGAAAATCGGCCCTACGGACAAATCAGAAGTCATAATTCCCGAACGTTTGGGTTCACTGTAGGTCCATTTTTCGCCCTCCAGAGGCTTCAGGGAAGGTCCTGAGGCCCCATTGGGTGTCCAGGGGGTATGTTTTCGCCTTCCCCAGGCTTCTAGAAAGCCTCTGGAGCCAGGGGAGGGCAAAAAAATTGCCCCAAAAGTGGGGAGGGGTCGCACGCATAGCATTATGGGTATGGCACATCCACGCAGGACACCCCTGCACTCCCCCTGCTTTTGGTATGGGAGCCAAAAAAGCTTCGCCATCACTGCTCTAGAAGGAAGAACCAAAACTTTACAGCTTAAACTATAAGGCCATAGGTTTAGGTTAGATGTCAGGAAAATCTTCCTGATTATGTGAGTGTCAGCCAGTAGAACAAGCTGCTACAGGGAATGGATATCCCAGAGGCACCTTTATGAAGCAGGAGCTAGAGTAGATGACCTCTAAGATCCTTTTCAGCTCTTATGATTTTATACATTTTGGGGGCCATATTGTACTGAACCTTACACTGATCTGGCTTTGCACAAAGTATGAATCAATCTATTGTGGCATATGGCCACAGCCACTGAGACAAATATTAGTCATATTCATGTAAAAAGCTATTGGGATTGCTAAACAATCTGGTTTACCAATAACAAGCAATGTGCTGAAGCACTGTTTAATTGCTCCTGTTCGGCTCTCATTGCAAACTGGAACAGCTAAAGGAACAAGAAGCTTACTGTGCCAGGAAATGTTGGTATTATGCTTGAAGCTGGATTCTTCTTTAAAAGTCTGAAGCCACTTATTAGAGGAATTATGAACTATGGTCCAGGTCCGGCTGTAAACTAAGCTTTCTCACTTTTGCCAAGTTCTTAGACCCCGTTTTTTCTGTCTCTTGGGGCCGGCTAATTTCCCCCCCTTGTTATGATAGCAGATTACAGATGACAGGAAATGCCTCTTACTTCCGGAGATCCTGAAGGTCTGCTAGGCTAGTTGGTGAGCAATTATCTCCCTCACTATCAGGGAACTTAATAATCTCTAAAGGAAGCTACAATCAAGTTTGACTTTTACTGATGTCATGAGCATCCCTATGTAGTTTCTTTGGCAACGATACAGAAGGAGTTTGCTAGTTGTAATTTTTTTCATTTTCCTGGTCTAGCCAAAAGTTGTGGAATTTCCTAGTAGCCTTCCAATGAATGAAGGCCTTACAAACCTGACCCTGCTTAGCTTTTTGAGATCATCCCAGTGCAGCCAGATGCTGTCTTAAAGAGAGACTAACAAAAGCAAAAAGGAACCAAGATAATTCGTCTAAACTCTTATGAATCATTCATTACCAGAGAGTCCAAAGAAACAATCCTGATGACCATGCTGAATATAAAATATTACTTTCCTCTCTGCACGCAAATATCTATTATGACAGTATCTCTTATTAGTGTTTGTAGAGCAATGTAGTAAATTACCCATATCACCACCATGATTTATCAGTCATACATCTATTTATGACAACTGATATTTACCAGTTTGGGGTTTGCTTGTTCCCTGGAATAAAGTAAGTGAAATGCAGACTCAAATTCCAAGCTTATACACAGTCTTATGCAAGACATTCTCTCCTGATATCTGTCTTTTAGTATGTTCGTGGCCTTAATTATGAGTTCATTGTAAGGATTTCTATATCAGTAAAGGTTCAGTAGCACTAAAATGTTGATTTTCTAAACTTAAGTGGAACTCTTCAATATACACATTCTATATATGAATACGTACATCCCATTTCTCCCAAATATACCGTATCTGCAAAGTCTGTATCCAAATGACTGAGAATGTTACCACTTATAAAATGTCATTGAACTCAAGGAGACTTACTTCTGAGTAAACATGCTGAAAATTTTATTGTATGGTTGAAACTATTACAGCAGGGGTGTCAAACTCGGTTTCACTGAGGGCTGCATCAGGGTTGTGTTCGACCTGGCATGGGGGCATGGCCAGCTTGACATCACTCATTTTGGGGGCACCTGTGGTAGCCTGAGTGCTCTGCTAACTCCCGAGCTTAGGCTCCCGAGCTCAGGCTCCCAAACTCAGTTTTCAGACACAACAACTTTCTGCAGCCCTCTGCCAGTGAAAACGGAGCTCAGGGGGCTCGTGCAGAACTCCTGGGCCCCATTATCGGCAGCAGCAGCCTCCTGCAGCCATCTGCCTGTGGTCCCCCTGAGCTCTGTTTTCTCTGGCAGAGGCACCATGGGCTGGTCCTTCACTGATTCCAGAGTAGCCCCGTGGGCTGGATCCAACCCGCAGGCCTTGAGTTTGAAACCCCCCTGTATTAGAGCTACAACTATTTCCATATAGAACATTTAAATAAGTACCATTTCCCTGAAAATAAGACCTCCCCGGATAATAAAACCAATTGGGCTTTTGAGCGCATGCGCTAAAATAAGCCCTCCCCTGAAAATAAGCCCTCCCCAAAAATATTGCAACACAGGAGCAGCCATGAGGTGACCACACTAACCGCCTCCTGCACCTCAAAAATAATAAGACCTCCCCGAAAATAAGGCCAAGCACTTATTTCGGGGGTCAAAAGAAAATATGACCATGTCATTTTCAGAAAAACATGGTATATATTCTCACTGGAGAGGAAAAAAATAAATCCAAAGGAATCAGGTAAAGGGTTAACAGCTTCCTTTCATTAGCTATACGATCCAATCCATCTAACCTGTGTTCCACATTCTGTTTGCCTTTCCTACTGATGGGGGGAGCTGTTACAACTTCAAATCTTAAATCCTATAATACTGATTGACTCTGGCAATGAGAGGTTACCAGGCAGGGTGGGGGTGGGGGCAGGGGGAGAGAGGGTGCCTGCCAGTATAGCACATAATGTTTCAAAATACTTGTCTCTTATCATCATTATATGCCAACAGGCAACAGTAACCAGAAATGCAACTGTTGTTCCTCCAGCACACATCTCCAAATGTATCCTTCGCAATCTCTCAGACAAAGGCCTTGGAGCGATGGGAGCTCAGCCAGGGAAAGAAGAAGTCAGAGGAGAACGAGCATGTACTAACCTCCGTGTACATGTTCGTTCGTCACCGCATCTCTCTCCCCCCCCCTTCTCGTCTCACCTTTTACTGTCTCCAGCTTTCTGTTCTTTTCCCCAGCCCTGACTCCAGAATAAATTTTCTCTGCCTGGGAGATGTCTCCACTCTTTCCCTTCTAACCATATTTTGCCAATACAGAGCCAAACTTTCATGTTCCTTAAAGCCTTGATCATCAGTCTCTTTCTCTCATTTACATACATGCCCATCTGCTTAGCTTTGTTCTTAGAAGATGCCGGTTTTCTGATAAATTGAAGAGACCAAACATGGATCTTGGGAGAGGAAGACGTTGAAGCCCACCCCCCACCCCCGCTTTTCGTATTTTATGACCACCATTCTCCTTAGCCTAAGCACCTCATTCACATGTTGAAGATGCCACATTGTAGGTAAGGAAATCTGGGTCTCATCAGTGCTTCAACGAAGATGATCAAAGAATCCCGTGAACGCTAATTCAAACTGAAATTGCAGCATAATAATTTAAAAAGGTAAATAGCTGACTCTGTACTGATTTAATTACTGCATATAGAAGCAATGCCAGCTTAGAATTAAGTAGCAACAACAAGGAAATCAAGAACAGCCGCACTGAGGAGACTAACTTAAGAAAACACACACAGAACTAAAACTATAAGAATAGCCCTGCTGGAACACCCATCTGAGGCCAGTTTCTCGCAGTAACCCATCAGTTGGTTTTAGATGTTCACAAACAAATAATGCAGACCTAGCCCTCTTCTGCCATTGTATTCTTTTAACTGCTGTTCAGAGGCATGATATTTTCAACACGAAGATAGCATGAGACTGGAGACTGCTTGTCCTCTTCTCTGCTGGTTTATCTACTCCCCCCTCCCACTTTAAAGCAATTCAAGTTAGTGTCCATTACCATTGACTTGTTGAAACAAATTCCACAAGGTGATTACACTGTGTGAAAAAAAATTCTTTTGTCTGCTCTATATGTCCTTCTAGGGACGCAGTGGCTCAGTGGCTAAGACGCTGAGCTTCTCGATCAGAAAGGTCGGCAGTTCGAATCCCTAGTGCCACGTAACGGAGTGAGCTCCCTTTACTTGTCCCAGCTTCTGCCAACTTAGCAGTTCAAAAGCACGTAAAAACGCAAATAGAAGAATAGAGACCACTTTGGTGGGAAGGTAACAGCGTTCTTTGCGCCTTCGGTGTTTAGTCATGCCGGCCACATGACCATGGAGACGTCTTCGGACAGCGCTGGTTCTTCGGTTTTGAAACGTAGATGAACACCGCCCCCTAGAGTAGAACGACTAGCACCTATGTTCAAGGGGAACCTTTACCTTATACCTTCCTCTAAATTTATGCGATGATTCCCTTATCCTATCACTTTGAGGGGGAAATGCTTCTCCTTACACGTTTTCTCCAGGTCATGCACAATCATGTACACAGTAAACATATCCACTTTCTATTGGGTTTCCCCCCCACTAACAGGCTAAAGATTTCCAATATTTTCTTGTTAGGATGGAACCTGAACCACCACTCCCAATCATTTTGATGGTCCACTTCTGTACTTTTTCTAGTTCCATTATGCCTTCCAATCATGGCAACCAAAACTACTCACAAACCCCACAGGTAGGCATCTTTTGTTAGATGTTTTTGCAATAATCTATGACACTTTACAATTATTTTAAATGAACCACATTTGTCAGCCATTCATTTTAATCCCCTCTGCAATATAACTTGCAGTCTAAGGATAGGTAGCCTATAGTCCTAAAGACGTATTCTTGGAGGTCCCCTTTTCATGTCAATTGAAAAAGAATGTTGGTCCTTACCTGAACGTTTCTTTTATGCAGATTAGTGAGAGGGGCTACAGCGGGGTTTAATCACAGCCTGATTGGTCCAAAGACTGAGGGGAATTTTTTAAAGTATCCTTCCTTCCCCATTGGCTCCCAGTTTCCTCAAGGTCGAATGGAAAAGCTGCAAAAACAGAATACAGGGACAACAACAGACCACCCGACTGCCCCTCACCTGCTCTAACAGCTACCTAGGGCGGGATGTAGCCCCTGTCGCCAATCTACATAAAAGAAACATTCAGGTAAGGACCAATGTTCTTTTTCCTGTAGATATGGTGGGAGGGGCTACAGCTGGGATGTACCCAAGCTAGGTCCCAGGGCAGGATGTTGACCCCGGGGGAGGGGTGCTCGCCACCTGTTGGAGAACCCGACGTCCAAAGGACAGGTCCACAGAGGCGAAACGGTCCAGCCAATAATGTTGGATAAAGAGTGTTGGAGACACCCAACTGTCTGCCCTACAGATATCCTCCAGTGGGGCCCTAGTGGCCCACACAGCTGTGGTAGTGGCACTCTGCGTAGAGTGGCCCGTAATTCCTTGAGAGGAGTCTGACCTAAGGCTTCGGAAGCCGCTGTGATGGCCTGACGCAGCCATCTGCCTATTGTGGCAGAAGAGACCCTAGCCCCCAGAGTACTAGGCTGGAAAGAAAGAAAGAGGGCCTCCGACCGACGGAAGGACTGAGATAAATGCGCAACGTGCAGCGGACATCTAGTTGGTGCCAAAGGTGTTCTCTCTCGTGAGAGGGAGAAGGACAGAAATTAGGGAGAATGACCTCCTGAGATCTGTGAAAGAGGGAGTTGACCTTCAGGAGGAAGGTAGGATCTAGCCTAAGGACGATCCTATCTTGGTGGAATTGACAGAGCTCATCCTTGGATGACAATGCCCCCAACTCTGCGACGAGAAAGGTCACCGTGAGGGCCCTAAGTACTAGGGATAGATCCCACGTTGAAAATCTATGTACCGGAGGAGGGCACAGGTTCGCTGCCCTTTAAGGAACCATTTGACTAAAGGAACTTGGGACAGGGAGAAACGGTTGTCCCTCGCCAGGACGGAGGACAGTGCAGCTACCTGCCTTTGTAAGGTGTTATGAGAAAGACCTTGGTCTAAGCCATGTTGCAAGAATTCAAGCACTTGGGCAATGGCCAGAGAAAGGTTGAATCTCCTACACCAGAGAACAAACGTCGACCACGTTGAATTATAGATCCGTGTGGTCGCCAGGCACCTAGAGGCTTCAATGGTTGAGATGACCCTGGCTGACAGATTAGCATCCCTCAGGAGGCGTTGCTCAAATGCCAGGCGGTCAGGTGGAGCCACTGGGACTCCGGATGGAACAGGACCCCATGGCACAGGGTGATCTCCTCCTGAGGAATCCTCTACGGGGGAGACATGGACAGTTGGACAAGGTCCGCAAACCAAGGTCGTCTTAGCGAATATGAGGCTACCAGAATGATGTGTGGCCTCTCTATCACTACCTTCCTCAGAGTCCCCTGGATTAGAGGGAGAGGGGGAAAGGCATAAAGAAAGCCCGGAGGCCATGGACTTCTGAGTACATCTGTCCTCTCTGTGTTGCACGCTGGGAAGTGGGAGAAGAATTGGGGCAGTTGAGCGTTGGCTGGGCTCGCGAACAAGTCCACCAATGGGGTGTCAAAGCGGCGGCAAATCCTGTGGAACAGTTCTGGGATTAGTTGCCACTTGCCATGTTCGACCGTTGTCCGACTTAGGCAGTCGGCCTGATGGTTGGCTATGCCCGAGATGTGCTCTATTATTGATGCCAGGTTCTTCTCTGCCCAAATTCCAAGTTTCTGAGCTTCCAGCCAGAGAGACTTGGAGTGAGTCCCACTCTGACGGTTTAAGTGTGCCTTCATGGCTACATTGTCCATCAGAAGGAGCACGTGGTGATTGACGATAGAATCCCGAAAATGAAGTCAGGCGAGCTGTCTTCAATTCTAGCCAATTTATATTGTGGCGCAGGTTTGAGATTGTCCAACGACCCTGTGCCAGTTTGGATTCCATCAGGGGCCCCTAGCCGTAAAGGAGGACACCCCTGATGGTAGACCTGACCCAGGCATCTGATGTTTTCTGGTCTCTCTGATCCGCAAAGGACGCTAGGCGGCCACCAATAAGCTGACTGAGGTTGGAGCCATTTCCCTCTGCGAAAGCCCCCCCACCACGAAAGGGCCACTTGGACTGCCCCTGGTACCTTCCCCTCTCCTGATAAAAGGGACGGTGATTCTGTCTGTCGGACCTATAAGGGAAGTACCTCTGTTGGCGATAGTCCGGGTCAGGAGGCCTGTAAGAGGAAGAAGATCTACGATAAGGTGCCGGATGGGATTCTGGCTTCTTGGTGTTAGAGGGTAAGACCTTCTTCTTCTCTTTGTTCTCCACAAGAATCAGATCAAGCGATTCCCTGAAAAGATTGGGACCAGTGTAGGGGGCCGCTGCTAAATTCCATTTGGACTTCTTGTCCATCTGCCAGTTGCGGAGTTGGGCATTACCGAAGTGGACAACGCCCAGGATGCAAACTTTATAGAGTCTAGAGTGGCATCCACCGAAAACTGCGTGGCTGAGATGATTTTGGTGAGGTCTTGATGAAGACGCTAATCTTGAATCGGGATGCGGTCCTGTAACTGGCGAAGCCACATAACAGTGGTACGATTAAAATAGGAAGCAGGGCGGCCGATTTGATGGCCCAGGCAGAAGCTGTGAATTTTTTACCTAAAGTAAGCTCCGCATGCTTGTCCTCTCGCTTAAGTTTGTCTGCCACATCACCTGCGACTATAGTAGACACATTGGCGAGAGAGAACACAGGAGGATCTACTGTTGGTAATTGAAGAGCCTTGGAGAAAGCCTGCTCCATATTATAGAAGTGGCGATCATTGCTCCCCGGGTTGGGCAAAGAGGAAGGCCGAGCCCACTGGTTTCTGACCACTTTCAGAAACAATGGTGGGCTTGGGACTTCCTCCTTGTGATGGTGTTGGTAAACATGGCCAGATTGGGATCCCTAGGTTGGGATACAGATGGAGCCCCAGTACCAATCTGAGTAGTCTTCTTGGCCTTGTGCAGGAGAGGCTTAAATGCAGTGGGAGGAAAGAGTCCCAGAAAGGCTGGGGGATCAGGAGGAATAGTATCCTCGTCCTCCGAAAACCCCAAGTCTGGGTGTGTACTCTCTCCTAGCAAGAGCCCTCGCTGACTACCAAGGGAGAAGGGGGTTGAGGAAGACCTTGTCTATGGGAAGACGATGGAGATGTATGATGTCTGGGGTCAGATTGGGGTCTCCCTTCCCCTTGGGAAGAGTGTTCCCTTTGGGAAAGGCCTGAAGCAATACCCTGCATAATAGCAGAAGAGATAAGTCTCCTGATGTTCTCAGGTAGGAACTCAAGGTCCTCCAAGTCCTCGTCCGAAGGCCCAAGATATGAGGGGCCCTGGAGCACTAGGTGAGAAGCCGGGAGATTACAAGCTGTGGCGCTGCCTTTGAAGCCGTGGTTGCTATTCAAGCTATGGTGCACTTTCTCCGAGTCACAGCGTGCTTCCCAAGCCGCCTTGCACTTCCCAAGCCGCGGCAGGACTTCGAAGACGAGGCAAGCCTTTTAAAGAGCAGTCTGCCCTAGGCTCAATTCAGGAGGGCGAAACAGCAAGGATGTAGCCAAGTCGCACCAAGTAGGAGCCCTCGATTGCCTCCGGCTGCAGAATAGCAGCCTGTCACCCACATGCACCCAGGGACTGGGCAGGGCTCCCCCAGCCCCAGAGGTAGGAGACCAGGTTAATCCTACCTCTTTTTGAGACAGACAGAGCAGTCTCTATGGCCAGAAGCTCAAAATTTATGAGTTTAGAATATCCAATTAACCAAATTAATAATAGATAGCACAAATATCAAATACCTCGATGGAGCAAAAGCTAGTGCTTGGACCAAAGATTGAGAGGAAACCAGGAGCCAATGGGGAAGGAAGGATACTTTAAGAAATTCTCCTCAATCTTTGGACCAATCAGGCTGTGACTAAACCCAGCTGTAGCCCCTCCCACCATATCTACAGGAAAACTCAGGCCATTACTTTTCACCATTTTTTGTTGGGCAACAGATAAACCCTGTAGTGTAAGCTATAAAACAGATATAAGGTAAAAGTAAAGGTTCCCTCGCACATATGTGCTAGTCGTTCCTGTCTCTAGGGGGCGGTGCTCATGTCCGTTTCAAAGCCGAAGAGCCAGCGCTGTCTGAAGACGTCTCTGTGGTCATGTGGCTAGCATGACTAAACACCGAAGGCATACGGAACGCTGTTACCTTCCCACCAAAGGTGGTCCCTATTTTTCTACTTACATTTTTACATGCTTTCAAACTGCTAGGTTGGCAGAAGCTGGGACAAGTAGCGGGAGTTCACTCCGTTATGTGGCACTAGAGATTTGAACCACCAAACTGCCGACCTTTCTGATCAACAAGGTCAGCGTCTTAGCCATTGAGCCACTGCGCCCCTTCTAGACATATGAGATTTAAAAACCACACACAACCCAAATTCCTCTTAAAACACCAGCCTCACCCAGCCACATGATGCAGTCCCACAAATATTGTGGCCTTCAGTCTCCTCAGAGTACAGGTAGCCTTCGACTTACAACAGTTCATTTAGTGACAGCTCAAAATCACAACGGTACTGAAAAAAGTTACTTATGACCATTTTTCACACAACCATTGTGGCATCCCCATAGTCATATTATAAAAATTCAGATGCTTGGCAACTGACTTTTATTTAAGACGGTGGCAGTGTCCTTAGTCATGTGATCACTTTGTGTGACCTTCTGACAAGCAAAGTCAATGGGGAAACCAGATCCACCTAACAACCTGTTACTAACTTAATAACAGCAGTGTTTCAATTAACAACTGTAGCAAGAAAAGTCGTAAAATGGGGCAAAATTCACTTAAGAAATGCCTCACTTGGCAACACAAATTTTGGGCTCAATTGTGGTTGGAAGTCAAGGACTACCTGTATTAAGAGCAACCTTAGTTATCAAAAGTTTGCCTACTGATGATCTGGGGAGAAGGGATCTGCAAAGCTGAGGTGGCGCAGTGGTTAAATGCAGCACTGCAGGCTACTTCAGCTGACTGCAGTTCTGCAGTTCGGCTGTTCAAATCTCACCGGCTCAGGGTTGACTCAGCCTTCCATCCTTCCGAGGTGGGTAAAATGAGGACCCGGATTGTTGTTGGGGGCAATATGCTGACTGTAAACCGCTTAGAGAAAGCCCTATGAAGCGGTATATAAGTTTAACTGCTATTGCTATTGCTAAATCTAACAGATCAGCCACCTTCAGAAACCCCATGAGATATTGGGGTGTTTGTGTGTGTGTGTGTGCAATTGCTGTTGCCAACTGCCTTAGTCACAGTTGTTATCCATATTCCACTTGGACTATGACATTAGGTCACTGTAAAACCCTCCCCTCTATCTATCTATCTATCTATCTATCTATCTATCTATCTATCTATCTATCTATCTTTCTATCTATCATCATCTATGCAATATGTTTAGAAAATAGAATATCATGAAGGCTGCCTTTTCAGAAACTCACTTTACTGTCGTACATTTTCACTATGAATTCTTGAATATGTTAAATTCTCTTCAGTCATTAATAAGGTCACCATTCACAACAGGTGTCACTTTAACAACTCAACATAATAGCTCTGTTCTGCAACCGCAACACTCCCTTGTGATTCAACACCAAGGCTTTGGGGCATTCCACTGCAGGTTTTCATGCAAACTAATAAGCTACTAGAAATCGTATTTGCCTGTATGTCTGTTAGTCACTGGGGCCTGGAGAGGAGCTGAAAGAATTAGAGCCATCGTAGTCTGCTTGTTTAAAAAAAAAATCTAAAATATTCTATGTAATACAGAGCATTAATCTCTTCATGCGCCCCATCACCTGGAAAATATGAGTATGAAATAGACATACCCTTTGAAAAAGGAAACATGATTACTGTGGGAAAAGAAAAACCATTTGAGCAACAGATCAAGTGTAACTCTCCATAATAAGAGAAGCACAAGTCAGGCAGATACACAGTCACTTCCACATTTTGTTGATCTCATTCTTTGTAATTTGCTACAGCTTGCACACAAGCATTCCAAGAAAAGAAATATAATGAATTTCTATCATAGGTATACGTGCATAACGTCATTTTCATGAAGCACCCGAAACTCCCCAAATGAAGAGTTATGTGAATTTGGTTGGCAATGTCTCTTACCATTCATACAGACAAGCAGGTTTTTCTGAATTACCAAGCACAGGCAATGTTTATGCACCAGTTGCTTGATCTGCCTTTGAATACTGGTTGCTTTTAGATGGGTACGTTTCTGTGAGGAATAGGTAGAGGTTTGTTAGATTTTAAAAACTATTTGTTCTAAAAAAAATATTTTATGAGTATGACCAATATACAACACCTGTCAGTACTGCTCTGTTTATTCAAGTCTTTTATTATACATTTAACTACAACACGACTGACCTAATTACTTAACATTTTACAACACAAACTACTAAAGAAGACATGCAGTTGGCAAAAGAGCTTGTGAAACAAAATGTGCCCACAGCTAGTTATATGTTTAACTCTTTAAACATCATCTTTCGCTCAACACCTTCCAACTGCTTTTCTTTCCCTTATTCTCTCTTCTACCACACCCAACATCTTTCCATTCCATATTATTTACAGATTAAATAACTTCTACAGAAAGACAGATGCTTATGATCATGTTGCAACTCTGTGCGTATACCTAAACCTATATCAATACACAAAAGAGTGTGAGTGTAGTTTGGCCTAGTGAAGGGGTCAGCAACCCACAGCTCTGGAGCTGCGTGTAGCTCTTTCATCCCTCTGCTGCGGCTCCGTCGCCAGTCGGCTCCACAATTGATAGGGCTTTCGGTTAGGACAGGTAGAGGAAAAAGGACGCTGCACTAGGAGGAGACTCTATGGTGGTGGAACTGGACTTCTGGTAGCAGAGGAAAAAAGACACACTAGGAGGAGACTCTATGCTGGGGGAACTGGACTTCTGGTAGCAGAGGAAAAAGGACACACTAGGAGAAGACTCTATGGTGGTGGAATCGGACTTCTGGTAGCAGAGGAAAAAGGACATGCTAGGAGGAGACACTATGTTGGGAGAACCGGACTTCCGGTCAGCTCCAGAATTGAATAGAGGGCTTCCAGTTAGGACTTTTGTGGCTCTTTGAGTGTTGGCCTAGTAGTTAAGGCACCAAGCTAGAAATAAGGAGACTGAGAATTTTAGTACAGCCTTAGGCACGAAAGCCAGCTGGGTGACTCTCTCTCAGTCACTCTCTCTCATCCCAACCCTCCTCACTGGGTTGTTGTTGTGGAGAAAAATGGAGGAAGAAGTTTTATGTATGTTCGCTGCCTTGAGTCACTTATAAAAAATAATACAGGTGGGATATAAATAAATTATTACCAAACACTTCTAAAAATCAAAATCGTTATGTTCAATTAATCTATACAAATTATGAACACAGATGTATTTATGTAGCCATATGGGTAAGCAGACTTCATTTTATAAATGTTAAAGTATGCCTAATTTGCATTGCAAGCTTAGGATTCAGGCACATAAAAATAAATTCTGTAAGAAAAAAGCCCTTTCCTCCAAACATACACATCTTCATATATTTACAGTGGTGGGCATCTCTGCAATTTTGAGAAACTGAAGTAAGCAGTGTCCTAGAATGCTACTTGATAATTTGCACATTTACAAAATGGAGGCCATGCAGAAATCATTAGTCTTAAAACAGATTTATCAGAAGGCTACCTATCTTCCACGGTGGCTCCCCATCTCATTGGGTATTCCCTCATATGTCTACTTACTGTTTATTCTTTTTCTAGATAGGCGGGGACAGTTCCAAATGAGAAGCCAACCTGCAAATAAATGCCTATTGCAAATGCCCAGCACGTTAGAGAAGCTCATGAGGCTGATTTAGGATCCCAAGGAACTGAGATATCCCAGACCTATTATTATTATTTGCCAGAGGCTCTATTGGGTAATTTAAGATGAACAGCCTGGTGATAATACCAGTTTTGAGTTTTCTGGCATCAAGCCATATGGAGATTGCAAAGTCATTCTACTATATCGCATCAAAATGCCGAGATACCACAAAGAACACACAATCCTGCCTGATCCAAAACAATAGGAAGGGCGCCCTTCCAAAGATGAACCACCTCCGTTCAAATGTGTTTTAATCTGAGCAGTAATCCTTGGTCAAAAGTCTTTGCCTTAGGCTTGGCTGTCTGTCAAGAATAGATGATATAATCATTCCACAACAACCTGAGGGCTAAATGGAAAAGGAAGGTGCCTGAAACGTAAGAACTTGGTAGGATGACTTGTGCTTTAGAGACAAGAGGCAACTTTGATCTTTCTGCCTTGAAACTACAATGGATTGCTGCTGGGGAAAGGGGCGCTTTTGCCAAGTTTTCTCCAAATTCCCACTTGAGGATCCAGGGTTTTTTCTCTGAAGAATCAGTTTTCCTGTCACCACATTCTTTAGGAGGCAGGTAGAAGATAGCAAGAGCCACATGCTAAGAACCGCAATGAGTTATAGCCATGCTCTCATCACAAAAGCCATCTCAGAGACCAAGACTATATGTTGGGAAGCTGCAAGTGAAATTTCCCCTCAACCACCCACTAACTAGGCTTTGCAGCAAATTTAATGATGCTGATAGAACAAACCCCAAAACTTTGTGATTAGGAACATTCTAGGTCAACCTAGATCCATGATGGTGAACCTATGGCACACATGCCAGAGGTGGCATGCAGCACCCTCTCTGTGGGCATGCGAGCCATCGCCCCAGTTCAGCTCTGCTGCGTGTGTGTGTGTGCCTCCCGCCAGCCAGCTGGTCTTCAGGTTTCTGCCATGCATGTGCAGGATGGTGCATGCATGCATGCACGGGGGGTGCATGCACGCACAGGGGCATGCACAAAGCATTTGGGGGGGTTCGCACGCGTGCGTTGGCCACTCAGTCCAGAAAAGGTTAGCCATCACTGACCTAGATGATGCATCAAAATGTAGTTTGCCATTACACAAGTTATTTGCATTTGTGGATATCTCTTTTATTTCCCTTCCAACTCTGTTATTCTGCAAAGGTTAAGGCATGGACATAGAGTTGTTTATATCAGAGTTCCTCAGCTTTTATTTCTCCATTCTGAATTGTTCTCTCAGTTGTAATGCAGGGATAAACTATGCTTTCTTATTACCTATAAGGTAAGTAAAGGAAATAGTGGAGTGCTATTTCCCAAAGTATAAAATTCTGCCTTCCCAGAATGTGCCTCTCTATCTCTTACAGATACACTTTTCCTGCCTTTTTCAGAGCAAAAGTTAGCTAGTTACGGATGACTTTTTTTTTTTGCTAAGTGCAGTTATGTTTGTAAGATGTGGCTTGGTGTTTTGGTTACCAAGAGAAACTTCAACATATATATCACATAGTTCTGAAGAAAACGTAGTCTTGCATAAGCAGAGAAAAACCTTGCAGGGCAGACCTGATTGCTCAACTTTGGCACATTACATTCACACTGAGCCAAGGTAATCTCCGGCAAGCTACTATTTCTCAGCTTCAGCTGCATTACAAATAATACCAGTCTACTTCTTCACTGTGGTGGGGCTTTTAAAGTGATGGGCCTGGCCAAGTCAGCCTCCTGCACCACGGTGTGGGGGAGGTTCCCCTCCCCAGGCTCTGGAGGCTTTCATCAAGCTACATTAAAGGCAACTAACAGGTAAGAGAAAAGAAGATGCAGGAAGATTAGAGCAGAAGTAGGCACATAGGCCTATGAGGGCATAAGAGAGATGTCTTAGTCTTGCCCCACTCACCACACATGATCCCTAAAATCTGTCTCAGCCCAAACCCAAAACAACCAAAAACTATCCAGATATTCATTCAGACAAACCACAACCCTTCCCTCCATCAGAATGATCCAGCCAATCTTCCAACTTACAATGGTTTTTTTTGGTTCTGTGGATGAAATAAAACATATGTTTAGTTTAAGGCATGCCCTTAAAACTACAATTCAAACGAGCCATATTGTAGTTTCATGCGAGTATGATTCATAAGCTTTAAAAACAACAACAAAAAATTGTTGAAGCTCAGGTGGCTTTTGAATCTGACCCTGCTCCAGAATAGCCCCACAATAGTCCTGAACCATAATAAGCAGCAGGAAGAAGAAAGCCAGCAAAGAATATGGAAGTAACTCTATAAATTAGGACAAAACCCCAATGTGCATCATCATATTTTAGCACGGGGTGCATTAACCAAGCTAGATATGGCCATATATACAACGGCTCAGTTCTATTTTCCCACAAAAACCCATGAGTGAATAAATGCAATGAGTAAATGCGTTAACACAATAGAAGTAATTTTCTTTTAAGATGCGCTTCCTATCTTACCAGCTTCCATTTAATGCAATCATAAAATAAGCACTGTTCACATATGCAATGAAAAATGGGCATAATAAATAGTTACTTATGATCCTATCCCAAAGAGATGTATTCAAAGGGGCCCTTGTGCTATTTCTCAGTCCTAGAGATTCCTATTAGATGCAGAACTATTACTAAAGTAATGCTTTTTAGGTTCATAAAAGGGACAGCAAAGCAGCAAAGAGTGCCTGGAGAAATGCAATACTTCAATTTTGGCATGACACTTGACAGGGTTTGAGTGCATCATATACATTTTCTTAGTAACTGTTACATAATCCTGTTAAGATCGTAAGAAAATACTGAATCATACTATAATTCAGCACTGCCTATTCTTGCCTAGTCCCCCCACCCATCCTGTACTGGCCAGAAATACCATGCTTCCCCAAAAATAAGACAAGGTCTTATTTTCTTTTGACACCCCCCCCCAAAAAAAAATAAGCACTTGGCCTTATTTTTGGGGAGGTCTTATTATTTTGAGGTGCAGGAGGCAGCAAGCATGGTCATCTCATGGCTGCTGCTGTGTTGCAATATTTTTGGGGAAGGCTTATTTTTGGGGAAGGACTTATTTTAGCGCATGCACTCAAAAGCCCGATTGGGCTTATTATCCAGGGAGGTCTTATTTTCAGAGAAACAAGGTAGTTAAATGGGATGCTGGCATCCTGGCAGCCTCCATTTACAGGAGTGCCTCTGTGCCACATATATTTCATAAGCCCAGAACAGAAATACCAGGTAGTTGGTGTAGTGGCTAAAGCACCCGGTGGGAAACCAGAACTGAGTTCTAATCCTGCCTTAGGCATGAAAACCAACTGGGCAACTTTAGGCCACTCATTTTCTCTCAGCACATTTTCTCTCCCTAAGAGCTCAACCAGACTGAAGACAGGTCTGATGCCAACTTCAGAGAAGCTCCTCAAACGACATCATGGCTAAACTTAGCCTTGTAGTAGTAGACTCCTGGCTCACAACTCAACTTTCACCAGTATATTACGTCAGCTCATAATTCGTGATAAAATTCTTGAGAGTTATTCAATTTCCCTGAATACATTTTTCTCACTTTTCAAGACACATAATTGCCACGAATAAATGAAATACCTGTGGATGTACAAATAAATGTTAACTATGCTGTTTCCCCTTCCCAAATCTCAAAAGCTGCTTTCATTTTTAACTGGATGTCTGATTATATATTTGATGATACTACAGTTTAACTGGATAATTTTAAGGTTCTTACGGTTTTCTTACTTCAATTATACTACCAAGAGAAAAAAAAGGCAACTAGTAGTCTTAACAAAGAGTTGATCTGTTTTAAGACATGATACTTTATGATACAACCAACCTTCCAAAGGTATATTGTAACTCATCTTAATAGGCAACGGACACCAGGCTATTTTCCATCTGATTGCTAGATAGAGTGTACTGAAAAACACATAACTTTCCATTTATGAACTGCATTCACTTATTCCATCCATTAATAAAACAAACCAGAAAACCCATTCTTTAAAACAAAATTTATACGGTTCCACCACAAAACCGCGGTAGACTAAAGCGCATGTGACTAAAGCGCGGTGACAAAACCGCACCGTCAAAACCGCGCGACAACAGCACGCCGACAGAAGCGCGCTGTAACATAACCCTAAAAATAACCCTAAACCTAACGCTAAACCTAACGCTAAACCTACCCTAAACCTAACCCTAAACCTAACCCAAAACCTAACCCTAAACCTTACCTTAAGTTAAATCGCGCTTCTGTAGGCGCGCTGTTGTGGGCACGGTTTTGACATCACGGTTTTAGCACCGCGGTGTTGTCGGCGCGCTTTAGTCTACCGCGGTTATGTCGTGCCATGAATTTATACAGCAAATTATACAGACAGAAGAAGAAAGCATTCTATCGAGTAATTACTAGACTCAGATTAATTTCAAACAAGTGTGTAGTATGGCAAGCATAGGTGTTGTATTTATACTCATGTTCATAGATCAAAGATTCATCGTCCTGACCTAAACAGATTATAATATGCATTTTAAAAGGCTTGTGTAAATATAACAGTAACAAGAAAGTATCTCCCAATAAAATTGGCATGCTAGTCAATTGTAAAGCCCAACAACTGTTTAATACTGTCAAATACTTCATTAAGTAGATACCTCAGACATGATTGGTTGATGGAGAGAAAACAAAACCATCTGGTGGCAAGTTAAAATATGAGAAGAGAAGACCTACTATGAGTTGCACCACAACTTCTCTTCACGCATCGACTGAAGAGAGCTCTACCTTACAAAAATATCATAATAAACTTTTAAGTGCCATGCTTCAAGCACAGCTACCCCTCTGGAACAGTGTGCATTGATACTTTAAGCCAGGGGTGTCCCAAACTTGGGAACTTTAAGACTTGTGGACTTCAACTCCCAGAATTCCCCAGCCTGCTGGAAGTTGGACACCCCTGCTTTAAGCTATACGATGGTCACAGAAGCACAGCCCTTCTCACCCAATTTTAAATGACTTGTTTATCAAATCATCTCCAGAGCAGAAGTAAAATTCTCCTTTCCCTCCTTCCACTAAGCCACAGACTACTTATCATGGAATTGAGCTCTTCCACCTTAAAAGGGGACATAATCTACTGAAATACTTCTGTTAGCAAAGTAGTATTCTGAATCAGATATGCACATCTCAGCAAATAAGAATGCACATTAAGCATAGCAAATGAGTGATGTTCATTACAGTTTATTACCAGAGCACCTTCAAATGTCATAAAAATAAAAATTTCTGACTGGTTTCTGACCATAATCTTACTACAAAGTGACCTTCCCAATTTTAAAAATATAGATGAGAATACTTATAAAGGTTGGCTGTGATTTCTAAGAAACCCAAGATTGAATAACATACACAGAAAGTTCTGAAAATTCTTTTACAACTTTGCTGCACCCCTATTTTTGTTATTCCAGCTACCTCCGACAAAACACAGGCAATGTCCACCAAAGTATCTAACAAAGTATAAGCCAGTGAGCAGTAAACTAAAATTATTTGTAAAATCTACACTTGAGTCTTATGTGCCATCACAAAAGTTTCATAAATAACACTCCTGAATGAACACTTTCATTATCAGTACAGAACTTTTTCTTTTAAATCTCAGTACAAAAATGATTTATTAAACCATCCATGGAAGGAATAACAATAACAAAGCAACAAACTTAATAAATGTTTCACAAAACTGCACCTCATCCACAGGTACTCAGTTGCAAAAGTTTGCTAGGAAGCAGGCTGCAAAAATTTGCAGCCTCAAGAGCCTAAAGTCCAAGCATAACATTTACGTATGTCATGAAATAATTATTTTATTATGGAGCTTTTAATACAGATGGAGAAGTGATCTCCAAAGTACCAGAGAAACACTGATTGTGCAGCTTAAAACTTTCAGAGACAGTAAGTTCAAAAGCATTTCTCCATCTAAAACTGAAAATCTATCCTCTGCCAAATGATGTGAAACAGTTAAGCTCTTCTAGATAGCTGCAACTAAATTGCAAGGAATAGGCCCTGTTCACGTGACACGTTGAACTGGGTCATGGGCTGTGCGGGTTGTTAGCTTATAGCAAAAACAACAACAATAGTTCTAGCGAAGAAAATAAATAAAAGGGTTTAGAGCACAACAGGATAAAACACAAGTCCTATTGAAGTATGAAAACTTCAAACCAGGTAGACCTTATATTGTAGAAGACAGAGAGAACTAGGATTGCAAGCACCCACATCCATACATCCCACTCATCTCGCCTCTTGATCTCACCAACTGACCAGAAATTAAAGACTGAAGGGGGAGAGGCACTTATATTTAATTATTCACTGAACTGCTTTAATTATTTACAATCTGGCACTCTGCTTTATTAAGCTTCTGGACAGTACAGAGAACTGGGTCTTGGAAGGAATTTTTCCAAGTCCTCATATGTTTAAAAAGATGGCTGAATAGGAGTACTAGGGATTTTTTTAAAAGCCCCTAAACCTACCCCAACTGAAGATCAGAACTATGCTATTAGAGCTAGTTGGCCAGATGGATCAGAGAATATAAGGAGCAAGTGATAATGTATGCAAAATGGCAGAGGATCTCGCCTCCCCATAGCACAGCTTTAATCTGAATAGGGAAATCACCCACATCACTTCTATTTTTAGTCTGCTTGTTTTTAGAAATTGGAAAGTTCATAATATCCATGTATATTCGTGACTGGCGTTTAAGCAGCAAACAATATAATTTGCTTACATCATTATAAGTTGTGCCCTTTAGTATCACTGAGGATTTAATAGAGTTTGTGTAGCCTGTTACCATAATGAAGACTGAAAGAGCGGGGAGGACTGAGGAGAAAAATGCAAGAAGCTTTACATGCTGTACTGTGAAAAAGCAGATCAGAGAAAATCACCTGATTTTTAGTCACAATGCTTCAATGTCCAACACTGATAAGTTGCTTGCAACATCTTCTAGCACTCATTTGTTAACAACTTGGAAACTATTGGCGGTAATTACAAAGCAGCTCTTTTCTATCTAAGGTATTCTCTTTTCCCATGCTTCCTCTGGAGTGCTAAAGATGGCCAAGCATAACTACAGGCCAGCTGTAAAATTAATGTTAAGGTGACATGGAAGTAATCCATTTCTTGAAGCATTGATTGATGGGCCTATTCTGTGTGCTTAGGTGTCCTTTTAAGCTCCATATTTGGAGAACAACATGATACTTTTCACATTAGGTCACTCACAATTTATAACCGCATTTTAATCTTGATTTCAAAAAACAAGTACCAGAAAGTATCTGAACTTGTTTTAGGTCATAGAAAGCCACAGAGATCCAATATTAGTCTATCATGCCTTGTTATTAACAAATTTGGAATTACCTGCTCTTTTCAAAACACTTTGGCTCATATTACCTGTAACAAGTAAATGCAAATGGTGGGAAAATGCATGTGTGCATCTACTTCTGTAATCTGTTCACCACAATAGGTAATCCTTAAAAAGCTTGACACATGAAAATTGTTTTTAAAAAGATTGTTAAAATACGTTCAACATTTATACCTGCATGTCAAAAGTTGCCTATGAAACTGAACTGAAACTAGCATTTATCTTGCTGTCATGCTGAGCTTATTCACAATTTCTTTTTTCTGGAATACAAACTTGACACATGAATGTATAATGCGGTGAATTGGTAACTGACTTTGCAAAAATTCCTTACTGTGTTGGAAATCATGCAAAACCTGACACTGTACACTTTAGATACATTTGGACATAATACTGACCATAACTTGCCACTACACTGACTTTCTGAAAACCTAAGAAAGTCTTAGATTAAGCCTTCCTCTTGCAATGGCCAGGAGAACGTAACTCATATCCTTTTGCTATGATTCATAACTTGATTCACAGTACAAAATAATCTCTGGTTAAATTATCAAATGAACCATAGTTTGGATAGCAAAAGTCAGGGGTCATTGTATCACAAACAAGCACATCTTCTAGTTATCTACGCCGTGTTGTGTGTGTGTGTGTGTGTGTGTGTGTTATATTTACTATTTTTACCCTATGCCATCTGGTAAACTCTCAAGATTCATTTTTCTTGCCATGTACATGTATACATCCAGATTAGACTGCATTGTTCTTTGTATCATATATATCGGTATATACATAATTTTGTATTTATTTATTTTGTCATGTTTATGTAGTGTCTATTGGAGGTGGAGACCCTTGAGAACTATATGCAATGAAATTTCATTTTAATGCATGTCGATAAGGTACATTCAAAGTGACAATAAAGTTATGCTATTCTATTCTTATCCTCAACCATGGATGCAGTCTCAATATTCAGTGTATTCTCATTATCCTCATAAGACAATACTCAAACAACATACATTGGACAGGTAGATGGCATTCTTTCATAGCTAATATTTATTTGCATGTCAATATGTTTTGTTATTACATAGGTAAAATTGTCAGGCTGCTTCTTTGTTTTCTTGTCAGCTTCAAACATATCATTTTTTAGATTTGGCAATATTTCTTACTTTCCCATATGGCCTCCATTTTTTTTCACATCTCTCTGAATGAGCCATGAATCTGTTTCCCCCAAAGGCAGTCTTTACTAAAAGCAGTCTTGTTCACTTAACCACTCATTTTACATTGTGAACACAATAGATAACCTTATATATTACACCAAAGTGGTAATGCTGTAACGTGGTGAATAAGGGGCAACATTCTTAAATGCCACCAGATGTCTCCATTCACAGTCACTGTCATTAAGAACTCTTATTAAGCTTTTAAATAAAAGTACATCAGTAAGGATATTAATTTTATATAAAACAGAAACAAGTAAACAACTAAATGTCTAATCCAAATGTCTAATGGCAAAAAAAACCCAAGCGTGGTGTTAGCAACTATGTATGTGTAATGCCAGACCAAATATACATATATCCTACACAACTGTACTAACCATTCAAGCACACATTTTGGTTTTTTTAAAAAAAGAGCCACAGGTTTACCAGTTTATAAATAGTTTTTCAGTGTCCATTCACTGTGAGAAAAACCTATTGGAATTTCTCGATCAGCTAAATGTGCAAAGCTATCCTTACTAAGATATCAAGAAAATAGCCTTTTAATAACAATCTAGAATAGATAATTCAATTTTAGCTTGCCCGTTACTTGTCCCAGCTTCTGCCAACCTAGCAGTTTGAAAGCATGTAAAATGCAAATAGAAAAATAGGAACCACCTTTGGTGGGAAGGTAACAGCGGTGTGCCTTTGGCATTTAGTCATGCCGGCCACATGAACACGGAGACATCTTCGGACAACACTGGCTCTTTGGCTTTGAAACAGAGATGAGTACCCCGCCCCCTAGAGTCGGGAATGCCTAGCACATATGTGCGAGGGGGAACCTTTACCTTTACCTTACCAGAAGAATTATCAAAATGGCTCTTGAAACATTTGGAGAAAGCGTGATATAATGGTAATCATTATTATTCCAGTTCTTGTCAAAAACATCTACAAAAAAATCCAGAAGAAAATATCAAAGCATTCTTGCCTCCAGATACGGACTATCCTACTTTATCAAGACAAGATAGGAATAACCAGAATTTGGAAATTCCAAGACCTCCCCTCCCAATTCTTACCCATTAATTACATTCCATGAGGTCTGATTCAGGTTCTACAGGTATGTATTTGCAAGTATAATATATACAGGTAATCCTTGTCTTAGGACCATAAGGCAACCTGCCATCATAGTCTTAAACCATGATGATTATAAAATGAATGTGATCACATAGCCAACCCAATTTTATGGGGTTTTTTTGCAGCAGTTGTTGTGCTGGGTTTGGGCAAAAATATCATAAAATGCAGTCATGTGTCCATGAAACACTGCAGACCGCCATAAATGTGGCCCAGTGCCAAGTTCCCAAAGTTTGGTCATGTGAGACCATCACAGATAAAGGAAGAAAATATTTTAATACACTGAACTTACTGCGCTAGATGACAAATGACCTGGCTTAATACGAGAGGAAGCTTCCGGATTCAAATGAACTCATAAGATCTCACAAATGGGAAACAAATGCAGATTTGCCATACCGGCATGCCTAATACTTGAAGCTTCAGATGGACTGGCAGCAAGTCAAAAGAATAATGGCAAGGAAACCTAGAGAAAGCTTTCAAAAGCAGACTGCTATTTTCATGGAGCAAAAATTTAAAAAAAATGGATTGACTTATACATTGATTCAGTCGTAAGCAAGATGATAGATCAGAACAGACATGAGTATCTCACAGTCCTTCCGTGCCAGTTTTCATACCAATGCAAACCATTATTGTGCTGCTAAATAAAGTTTACTATGTCGTGTGGAACCACAAAAAGGATTATGTCTATGCATTATTCTAATTCTTACATAGAATAAACTACCAGACAAAAATGGGTTCCCAGCGATAGTTCTCACACATTCCTGATGTAATAAATATGCCAGTGTAATCTAGCCGTGAGTGTAGTAACACCAGAAGCTGTTCATGTTCTTTAGTACTACAGCCCAACACTTTAACTCTTCACTTAGGTATTAAAGCCAGCTCATCATGATAGCATTCAAATGTCTCCAGGGTTTTGTCTGCACTACCAAAGTTTATTATTAAGCCAATGACTACCCCTTCAGCCATTATTAAATATGGTTTGGCAACTAGTTACTGCATCAGCAGTGTTCAATGCCCAATTTAGAAAGTATAATTGCCCTACAAGAGGGCTGTCCACTTGTGCTAAGTTGATACCTGGTTTCCATAAGCAGGGAAGCCCCAATTCTATCCCCCAAAATATTGATTTGTAAAACAAGCGACCATATTTTCACTTATTTTTTCCTAATAACCTAAAAGTAATGGAGAGACATTTTAATATGTAACTCAGCATGACCTATTTTCTCTTCTCCTCCTCTCAAACTATAGAACACACTATAGTAAAGCCTCAATTTAGCAGATCTTAATTCAACAGTTGAAATTCCAGTGGCATTTACATCATCGGCAAAATAATGTGATTGTCAGTGATGTAAATTAAAATAATGACATAAACAGGTGCAAATGAAGTAAATATCATTATTTGCATACTGATGTCATCACAGGGTATATGTTCTCTAATTTAATGGACAATCTGGAGTAAACGGGGGAACATTTTACTAGTATCTGAAATAGGTTGTGTTATGTTCTGGGGTAGAAGACAAACTGCACTGAAACCATAATTATTTAGACACACGGCACCCAAGTTATAAATTCTCAGTGATCCATGAAGGTTATTGAACAGGCCTTGGTCAAGTCCCTGATCTGATCTGCACATCACAGTTAAGCCATATTTTGTTTAATCAAGGTTTATTCAATAAAAAACAACTGCTGGGTTGAAAGCCCAGCAAGCCACATTCCACAGCAGGTTTAGAGAATATGTGAACTCAGAGTCACACTGGCAAAGAATAAACTCCCAGAAATATATATGTTTATACAGTACACTTGGATAATCTTCGCTGGAAAAAAGGCGAAGAATCCATGCCAGCAGCCTCATCAGATGTGGATCGGTCAAGTTAAACTTGGGCTTAACTCAACTTCAAATTAGCCATTTAGATTCTGA
The DNA here is from genome assembly GCF_009769535.1 of Thamnophis elegans. NCBI lineage: Eukaryota > Metazoa > Chordata > Lepidosauria > Squamata > Natricidae > Thamnophis > Thamnophis elegans. The sequence continues at coordinate 123,455,285 of NC_045544.1, read as the reverse complement.
GGCAAACATGGTACTGCCAAGTTCAAACTATCCATCCAGGAGCCCTTCTATAATACAGGGAACGGAAGGCAAAATCGAGCAGAAGGGGTGGGGGAATCATAAGCATTAATAAATACTAAATACTAAACAAGTCTTAGATAAAACTGGAGGCCAATACAAAATCTGCACTAGTGAGTTATCTATGAAATAAGTCTGAAACGTACCTGCACCTACCAACATGTATGTTACAGGACTGGTCATCTAACGTTAAGTAAACTTTGTTGGGTACTTTAGAGCCCCCAGTTTTCCGTTCCAAGAAGAGAACCAGGAAAAGCATATAGAAACCAAAGCTTGTGGGCTCTAAGTGGCTTCCAGAATCGTGACTTGTACGGGCCAAGAAAAAACGATTCAAGAAGTGATAGACCAAAAGTATCAATGAAGCAACCCAGGTTAGCTCCCGTCTCACAGAGCCAGCATCCGATAGTAACCTAAAACATTTGTGAAGACAATTTTGGCTAGCTGCCTCGTGAGTAAGCCTCTGCAGTTAACAGCCCCAGCCATCAAGACTCTCCCATAACAGTGAGTTCATGAAGCTGAGAGGAAAGAAGGATGTGTCAACCCCACACTATGTTCTTGGCTTTTTAAAGATTCACGCTGATACGATCTCAAGTGTAAGACTGTGGAGCCTGGAGCTGTATATTATGATTAGAAGAGGTGGAGCCAGAAATCTGCCTCTCACTGTCAGGTATCTAAAGGGGCAGTTACCAACGGCAGCCTGCCTACTTTTCTTAGTTTCTTATCTCCCACCAGCAGAAAAGTTTCTTTTGACCTCCTCATAGGTTCTCCCAGGGAAAGGGGAAAAAAAAGGAATCAAGCAGTGGCATGGAATAAATATGGACCAGATATGGTCTTCAAGTAACCAATGAAGCTCTGGAAAATTTCTACCCGACAAAGCAAAAATGGTAGTCAAGTATTTCTAAACTTTTGTAATCTTTCACAAATGCCACAGGGGAAAAAAAAAAGAGGGGTCAGACGGATTGGTATAGATCCGTTTTACTTTATGCCCAGTGCACCCACAGAAGAATTCCACTGCATAAAATAATGAAGATCAGAATCAGATTCTCCAATAAACAGTGAGAACCAGATACTTTCTTCCCTATTAGTTCTTTCAGCCCATAAAAGGAAATCTGACATAAATTCAAAGGGCAGGACAATTCAAGCTGACAGGTTTTCACTGTAGTGTTGACTATCTAGAGTAGGGATTACAAAGGCAGTGTTCCGTTGTATAGTTAACTTTTTTAATAAAGTACACACATTCTAAGGCCTGCATGTGTGTTAATTGTTGCTGGTTCTAAACAAACTCTTCAGATACTGACTTTCTTTCCATACAGCCCAGCAAGGTGAGAGTCTTTATCAGCCACATTCTCATAGCCAAGAGGGAAAGGGAAGGAAAAACTACAAAGCCAAAGAAGAGCTAAGGAAGAGTGAAGTGTTTGGCATCACTGACATTCTTTTGCGCTTCTCAAAGAAAATGTGTGGCACCGTACAGAAGAGGGCAATGGTAGCTGCTCTTCCTTAAAATACACGACAAAAAGAGTGCTGCAGAGTAGCTTGTCAGCCACAACTCTTTAGCATTCATCAGAGACAACAGTATGTACAAGTTCATGAAGATTTCCGAGTATATCTTGCCTTGGGAAGAGAGCGGCAATTATATCTGTAGTACACTACATACTGCATCCCTATGATAGATGAACTGTTGCAGTATCATTATCTTCCTAGCAAGGCAGCCAATTAACACAAAGCCGGGCTATACACAGCATAAAGAAATTTTGTGTAAAAGAAATTATTAATCAAATAGAACTCTCCGCCAATATTGCCAGAAGGTTTCAACAAGAAATCTAGCACTACTGAGAAGAGGGTCACATTTAGTTTGACAAAAACAAGATTGAAGTTTATACAAATGTGCCAAATCAAGTTTTACAGTAGGCACAGGAATTAAACTGAACTATTTTTGCAAAGCAGTAACAAAAAAAAAAGATGATCAAACTGCCATTTGGCTGCATTTCTTGTGCTATTATAGTTTACATATGTTTACACTTTGAATGTTCGGTTTTAATCAATATAGCTTTATTTTCACAAACATGGTATTTATAGAAGTACCCATGCAGTAGCAACCAAAACATTTTGGGATTATTCTCATGGGATGTGCAAATTTTTCCATTCAAAGCAATTACAAGACATAGGTCAAAGTGAAGTCAGCTACAATTAGAGCTGTCAGATCATGTTAACTACATCTTAATCTAATCCATACAATTCCACATCTGGGTCTCATTTCCTGAATTCCTGTAGGTATTTAGCCACTTTTACGAACTCTTTCAAGTACAGAAAGTTCAAACAGCCTACCTTAATCTAAAGATCTTTTTTTTAAAACAGAGCAAATAAATAATTTGCCTTATCTTTTAATCTTTTTCCAAGGCAAAAGACCAGCAGCCCCTACCCTCATGAGGACGAAAAGAAGAAAACAGTTGAATGGCATTTATATTCGTGAGCCAGAATGTTTCCAACAGTTAAACTCCCAACTGACAAAAAGCTGGGATAGTACAAACATCATTTCACTCCACAACTTGGGCTCCCACACCACACAACGCATGCACACACACATAACCCAAAACCAGGGTGTCTTACTATCACTTTTATTCTCAGGACACCAGAGGAATACACACCCCAGTTTAGCAGCAGTCTCTAATGCAAGCACACACAAACAGAGCCCTCACCTTTACTTCCTCTTCAGCTGTGCCAAACATCTATGTATGCACAACTTCCAGCTCTTTCTATGCTGAACTATCCCCACACCAACAGGGGCATTGGCTGAACAGACTACTCCGCAGGGGAGAAAGGAAAGGGGGGGGGGAGCAGGTCTCCAGCCAAATTCATTTACATGTCAGGCATTTATAGAGGCTGGACAGTTTCCTGCCCCAGATCAACCATCTATGCCACAAAAACACTGATTGACAGGGAAAGCTCCTACTGATCTTTTGTGTTCTTCCTACTTTCATATTTATTTACCCATGCGCACACACACACACACACATCCCTGAGCAGTGTTATTAAGTAGTCTGCAATCTCATCAAGGAACACCCACCCACATACATAAGGCAATCTTTATCTTGTCCATTTGCTCCTTTCCACAAACTTTAAATATGACTTCTAAACGTTAAAATAGAGAGAAGCATGTATCAAAATACTTGATACAGAAATTGTTCCGCAGGGACCGTCCACCAGGCAGAGGCCTTGTCCCTGCCAACAATGAGAACACTGAGATAAGGAAATAAGATAAACAATGACAGCCCCCCCCACCAGCCATAAGGGGGAAAAAAGCAACAAGTGGGATCCCCCTTCCCTTCCACCATCTAAATATTATACATTAAGACAGCTGGTCGGGGGGGGGGGGGGTCGGTGTCCCTGCAAGGTCCAAGGGAGCTTGCCGTTCTGTAGCTGCCCCCCCCCAAATTAAAAAAAATAACATCCTTAAAGTTTCTGGAAGCTCTCATCAGGGGCAGGTATTAATTAGAGTTTTGTATCAAATACCCACATTTTTTCCAAATGTATTCCCCCAAAGTCAAGATGATCCCACAGAACACACACAAAAAATATAACACATCCCTCCGGGATCACTGATATCAACATTACAATGACACCTCATGCAGAGGCTTCTGTAGCCCCTCCAAATTTGCAGAAACAACTTTTCCACAGGCACATGAAGTACAACTGGAAAATGTGTGAAAGGAGAGGAAAGGGGGGGGGGGTTCAGCAAAATATGTCAATTGAGAAGTAAAGATGGCACAGAACCCTCTTCTCCAAGCTGCAACCCAGCCTCTTAAAAATGCAGAAAGGACAGGTGAACATAAAAGCACACATCCTACAGAAAGAGCCATACACGCAGTGTTATTTCAATTTAAGGGGAAAATGACATAAAGTGAAAAAGAAACAGGTCCGGCTACTGAGTAGCCGTCCCTCCATTCTCAAACCACCTCTAAAGATTCAATTCAAACTTTGAAAGGAGGAATTTTCCTAAAGGAGAGAATGCTCCTTCTTTCACAAAAGTGCAGATGATACTGAAAACAAACAGGGTTGAGGAGGGTCAGTTCGAGCCTTAAAGACGTCCTGGGTCCTGGCTGGAACTCAGGGGAGCCATCCCGTTTAAAAGGACCGTTTTAAGGAAAAGCGGGTGGAGGAAAGGGGCCCTTTCAAAAGAGGAGCTTCCCCCCCCAGCACTTCCTTCAAGGAGAACCAGCCAAAAAGTTCTCTCCGTTTGCTCCAAGCACCCAGCATCGGCATGTAAGCAGACAGAAGACCATCCCTCAGATTAACCTGAAGCTGCAATCTTAAGCATGACATTTACTTAAGAGCAAACACAGAGCAGTAGGATTTATTTCTTTACTCCTCTCCCAATCCACCAAAAGAATTGGGGGGGGGGGTTTCATGGGAGAAGAATAGCCATGTCAGACTTGCCTTGTCCTCCCCCATTACAGATCTCCGTCTCCCGCTTCGTTCTCTCTCTGGCACACAATATAACATCAAAGGCGAACAGTGGACCCCATACATACAACAGGATTAGACAAGTCCCTCCCTGACCTTGCACATTCTCTCTTCCTTCCCACACTATGAAAGAAGAATCAACTAATTCGACCCTCCCCCCTTTTTAACTCGTTCTGGGGAAATTGGGAAAGGAAGAAGTGGGAGGAAACGCTTCCTCCCCAAATGCTCTGAGTGGGGGGAAATGAGAGAAATTGGTATTTTTTCACAAAGGGACTGAAATGTCCTTTCTAATAAAATAGGAGGGAGTGAATAGAGAACTGCAAAGGGTAGAACTTACCTAAATATAGTACACTCATATCAATTAGTACTAGCCAATGCTTCCAAAGGAAAAAAAAAACAAACCCCAAACCATAAAATGCATTATATAATAGGGTTTCTTCAAAAAGAAAGGCAATATTCCAATATTCTTCTTCATTAACCCCCCTTTCCCCCCCCAAAAAAAAAGATTTGACTGAGTGGAGTGCAATGGGAAATCTTAAAACATTAAATGAGCCAGCAAAGAAGGGTAGGTCAAAAGTCTCTTTGAAGGAACCCCTCCCCACAAAATAATGCCAGAATCTTAAAGTAGCTAAATCCAATATTAAGGCAGCTCACATTTTTTTTCCCAGCTATTCACATTAGTTTACCAATCAGGATAAAAAAAAAGACAGTTTGGAAAGGGTGGGGAAAAAAGTTGGTGCTTCATGACAGAGGGAGAAAAATTGGGGGTCCTTCCCCACCCCCCTTCATAAGGCAGCTTCTGACACTGGAAAGCCATCCCTTGCTGTAGCTTCCCCCCCAACCACCTTCCCTGGTCAGTGTATAAACTCCTTGCAAAGTTTCCCACGAGCTTCAATGTAATGCATTTGGTGTGCGTGTGTTGGGGGGGGGGGTTTAAATCCAGAAGGAAAAAATGCTTTTTTTGGAGGAGCTGGAGCAGAAAGAAACAGATTACAAGATCTGGACATACAAATACATCTACCGCATTTTCTTTACCACTTCTTCCCCATCCCATAACATTTAGTCCCTGTTAAGAAGAAAAGGGACTCATTCCAGTAGGGAGGGGGGGGGATTTGAAATGAGTGAAAGAAACAGGTCAGAACTGCCTCCGTTACAGGTTATTTTAATATTCCTTCCTCTGCATAAAAAGAGGGTTTCTAGATGATGACAAAGTCAAAGAAGGAAGCAACCCCAGAACACCTCCTCCCCCCTTTAACACCAGCTTTGGACGGGGAAATCAACCTAGAAAATAGAAAAAGCAGAGATCCACATGCATCTGTTTTAAAAATACATATTATGATGATTTTAGTTCCTTATTCTTTCACTTTATATAAATTGGAGGACTGGTACAGAAAAAGAAAAAAAAAAGATAGGGGGTATCTGATGAAGGGAGAGAGGTGAAAAAAAAGAAAAGAAAAATAACGCACCCCCCCTCCCACTCAAGTAAATTTCCTTAAGTCTAGCCCCCTCCCCCAAACTGTGGGACTGTTGAAAGATACTAATTGTGGGCTGTTGTTAAATAAAAGTGTTGTTAAGTAAGGTCCGTTTTGGATTGGGGGAGTGCAAAATAAGTAGAATCCGGAAAAGGGGGGGGGCACTATCTCCAGTTATTATAAAAACCCTTCACTCTTCCCTCCTTTTAGAAAAGGGGACTAGTCTTTTAGGGAGGGGGTGTTTTTTAAAGAAAAGTGCTGTGGAAGAATTAAATGCGTCTGGCTTTAGGGGAAGGGGCTGCACAAATAACCCAGACTCAAGGAAGAGAGGGCAGACCCGCTCCCCGTTATTGTTATTAGTATTAGTATCACCCCCGGTGACTCTCTTGTCCTCCCTTATTTATAAAAAACTAAGGCTGCGGGGGGAGGCTTAAAGGAAACCCGGAGTGATGCTGTTTTGGGGAAGGGGCGCTTCGGCGAGGGGGACGAGAGGGGGGGGAGAGAGAGAAGGAGGTGGCGAAGCGGCTCCTCCTCCCTGGACAGCCACCTCGGCGGCGGCGGCGCCATCTTGTTGGGATCGATGAATTGAACAAAGAGGATCAATTTCTGATCGCGGCGCCGGCGCCGGGTTATCGATGGGAGGGAGAGCGGAAAGAGGCGACGGGAGGCGGCAGGGCTGGCGGCCGCCACCGCCGGGTCTCCGCCGGGCTTGAGGGAGCGGGGGGGGGCGACCCACAAGGACGGGGGGGGGGGGCTGCTTATGCCGGACTTTTTTTTCTTGGAGGGGTGGCGGGAGGGTTTTCTTAAAGGGGGAAGACAAGGGGGAGCCCCCCCCCCCAGGGCGCCTGCAAAGGGGGGGAAGAGAGAGGGAGGGAGAGAGGAGGGGAGGGCGAAGGAGGAGGAAAGGGGGTCCCCGCGGAGAGGGGGAACCCCACGCGCCAGCGGACCCCGAGCCTGACCTGCAGCTGCTGTAAAGCAAAAGCGCTTCCAATATTGAAACATCGATCCCACATTGGCCGCCATCTTGAGACATATTGAGACAGAAGTGAGCGGCGGATCGAGCGAGAGAGAGAGAGAGGGGCTGGAGAGTGCACGGGGAGGGAGGGAGGAGGAGGAGGAGGAAAGGGGGGAGGAAGAGAGAGAGAGGGAGGGAGGGAGCGAGCGAGCGGGCGAGACGCTCAGAGGAGAGAGAGGAGAGAGAGAGGCCGGCAGCAAAGCCAGGCAAGTCGAGGGCGCGCGGAAAACCCGGACCGGCGAAACAGGGAGCTCTCGGAATGGCGGGCTGGACTTGCCAGCCCAGGGAGAGAGAGAACATGAATATGGGTTCACTTCAGACATATTTTTTTTTATCTCTCGCGAAACGGGCACTCTTCCTTTGTGTCCACCGCAAGAAGACGCGCACTTTTATACGGTTCTTTTTTTTTGGACTTTGGGACTCAAGTTATTCTGTGGTGGTTCCCCCCCCCCTCCTCCTTTTCTCCTCTCGCGCTGCATGCACACTTGCTATGTGTAATGGATCTGTATTAAAAAAAAAAGACGGGAACGCGGACTAACGCACGCACATATAATGCCACTCCAGAGTCATGAATAGAGGCGTAAATAACAAAAAGTATTAGAATGCAAATGGGTCTGAATTTCATTTTAAAAGTCACCTAGAAATATTTGCATCCTTACTTTTTTGCGGGGGGGCGGGATAACTTTCAGCGGCGGTGGTTGTCTGGGTTTTCTTACATAGAGCTTGGGTGGGCATGGGTCGTATTTAAGAGTCATTTATTTGTGCGTTTTATAAAACGCAGTGGAATAGCTGTACTGTAAAGCTATTGGGGGGGAGTTGAAAGATCAATGATAAAAATAAAATGCATTTAATTTTAGGGGGGGAACAGTACTGTCCTTAAAAGAGCTAGTTTAAACTTTTAATCAGTGGTGTAAAGAGCACTCCACCTAGGTACAACATGTATTTTGATAATAGTGGAAGTACAATAAAAACCCTCAAAGTGGCATGTACTTGTAAATAAAACCGGAAAGTAGAGAAAAGTGCTTAAGGGTAGTCCAACAGTATTTACCTCCCAGAGCCCCTCTTTTTTTTGGGGGGGGGGGTGGTTAGAAACATAAAATATAATTAAAATTCGTCTGGGTTTCACTTTCCTAGGTTGTATTTAAAAGATTGCAATGGTGTATGCATTTATCTTAAAACAGTGAAATTTACTCTTTTGCAAACATGCTTAAATAGTGTTTATAAATGTGCAGAATTATATATGATTCATTGATCAAATGCACGACCTCCTCATCCAACATCTTGTTCGCAGCCACTGCGTCTTAACCATCAAACACAAAATGTTAAGGGTGAAAGAAATATTAAATCAATGGGAAGTCACCCCAATGGAATTTGATCAGAATTGAACTGAATCCTTCTGGCCTTGCGTTCCTTTTAGAAGATGTGCCTCTGCATATGGCATAAATCCAACGTCAAAAAAACCCTTGGACCTCCCCACATTACATTGGAGACATTGACATTAATAAATGAAATTAGGTATTTCTTTGCTTCCTTCTAATGGTTGTCTGGATTTTTGCAACCCAAAGCTATAGCCCCAAATGAGTTGGGATGGAAGGATTCTTTTCGGTCTCCCCACCCTCACAAACATCAGGAGGCACACTTATTCCTATTAGTGTCTCATATGTCACACACACAGCGAAGCTTTCTGCTGAAACTGGAACCCCAAATCAACTTCGTTTTGAATTGCAATCCTAGTTCTTTTTCAGCAGCAGCAAATAAGCATGGCATGACTTCTGTGGAAATAACGCTGCTTGAATGGGTGTACAGGCATACAACTTAAGCTGAGGTCATATAACTAAGCCTCGCATTCTTTTGAGCTGCAAGTGCTAATGAGTTTGATGGGGCAGGTACACAAGTCTATGCATGTTTATTCAGACATGTCCCAGTAGTTCCATGAATCTTACTTTCTAGTAAGGCTGTGTAGGATGTCAGTCTGAGTTTCCTCCAGGCACTCTGGAAGAGTTTGCATATCTTCTCGCCCGCACTACTACCAACTGCAATTAATGGGAACATTAGTTGTTATGTAAATGGAAGCTTCGGTACAGGCAGGGCATATTCTAAACCTTGAATGGATTGGAGAGAGAGTTAAAACTCTTTCATTTTACAAACAGTCTGGATTTAAAAAAAAGTTGTCCCCTAAAGCTGCTATTTGCATTTCAAGAGAATTTTCCAATGACCCCAAGAAGACTTTACTTGAATTGGAAACAACTGATCTCTGCCTAAAGTAGACTCTACTTTAGAGTCTCAAACTCAAACTAACCAGCATCACATGAGGACTAGTTCATTAGCCCAAAAGCCAGAACACAGAAGCTTTTTCTATGTTTGTGGAGTCCAAGATGCTCTCTGAGCTTGGTGGTGTGCTTGCAGATGTTTCATTATCTGACTAGGTAACATTATCAGTTCTGTTTAAGTGTGTGTATGTGTGTGTCTTTGAATCAATTTTGACTCTTGGTGAGTGCCTGGCAATCTCCCTGCCATTTTCTTGGCAAGGTTTTTTCAAAAGTAATTGCCCTTGCCATCTTCTACCTAGGGCTGAGTCAGTGTGATTGGTCCAAGTCACCGGTCCAGTTGGCTTTGTATCTAAAGCAGGACTAGAACTCACAGTCTCCTGGTTTCTAGCCAGATGCCTTAACCTATACTGCGTGCTAAACGAGCTCTAGGGACTGGAGAAATGAAAACAATTAAGACTACTGCAGTATTCCATTAAAAAAATTTTTTTCCCAAAAAATAAAAAACTACAAAAGACAGCTACATGCAAGACAGGGCCATTTTCTTAGGTCACTTGACTGGCAGCATTTTTCATTAACCAAAACACTAATATTTGTTTTTTTATCACTGGGTTACATGTAATATTTTTCTAGGAACCTGCCTAAAAGGATTATAAACTAAAAGGATTATAAACTAGGAAATCCATCCACTAAGAACTGCACAAATTCTGCTGCTTCTTCTCCCTGGAGGATGTCTGTGTCTTGTTTCTTTCTTTTGCTTTCCTTTTGCCTGGCAAAGGCCTTCTTTGCAACCAGAACCCTTGTTTTGCATGCTCACTGGTCTCGCCACAATTGCCCAGCAGAGAGGACCATCCTGGCCTAACCCGATCTCCTCCTCTTCCTTGGGAAACTGTCCTTCCTATTCAAACCTCACTTTTCTGCCACCTCCGGACAGAATTCAGCATCACCTCAGAAGCAGTGTCCATCCTGGGCACAAGGGTAGGCAGGGATTCCCAGGGGCAATGCTGCTGGGGAAAAGCCTCAGGGGCGGCAACTGCCTAACAAAACCAACTGTCCTACAGTTGCTCAGACTAAGGCAGGGTGAGATTGAAAAATGTTAGCAACCGGTGCACTGCCAGGTTGCTGGGTGGGCGTGGCCATAATGGGCGTGGCTACTCAGCCTCCTGCACTACGGCAGAAGGGGACGTTTTCACCCTCCCTGAGTTCCAAAGGCTTTCCTTCTCTGGGAAGGCGAAAATGGTCTCCCCAGACTCCAGAGGCTTTCCGGAGGCCAGAAATAGGCTCATTTTCGGACTTCCAGGAGACCCGATTTCCTCCCTCCAGAGCCTCCATGTGGGTCCTCCACTCACCTGTCATGATAAATGGGCCGCGTGGAGACTCCTGGGAGGAGTGGCGTGGGCATGGCCAGCCAGTCCTTGAAACTACCGGTTCGACAAACCGGATGTAAAATTAACATCCAGTTCGCCTGAACTGGTCCAAACTGGCTGAATCCCACCCCTGGACTAAGGTAAAGTGCTAAGCCACCTCCCATCAGGATGGTTCTCTTCCTAGAGAGCTCCCCATGGCCTCTAATGATATTTTTGCAGATTTCAGACATATGATTGGAATTCACAATTTGGAAAAAATACCCTGCTTTCAGCCCTACATGACTGCTACCATTTGGGACATAACATAGCATCAAACTAGTCAGTCACATCTGAGGCTAGTATTTTGAATGAGCATGCCCATGTGGCTAATATATTATGGTAGGTGGTTGTGAGAAACAAAGTTTACTGGCGTGAGTAAACTTTGGTTAAAAGAAGCAGCAGTAAGCAAGTCATATGAACACAACCTCTGTACAGGTAGTCCTTGTTTAGCAACCATCAATGAGACCAGGAACTCTTGTCACTAAGCAAAGCAGTCACTAAGTGACCTACAACTGTACTTACAATCATACTTCAGTTTCCCTTTGTTTCATAGACCAAATGCAAAGATTGGTTGCAAAGTTACTTTTTCATCACTGTTCTAAGCTATCTAGCTAAGCAAGGACTACACCTATAGGCCTGATGGGTCAACAGCCCCTCTGTTGGATTATCCCCCTCTGCAAAGCAATTCCAGCTTCATGGATACAGAGCTATTTTCAGGCTTGACTCAGGGAAGATGTGGGGAGGGTGTCAAAAAAGTCACAATGGCAATAGTGACTGCAATCAAACCACTGCATCTTTTTTACATTCGATACTTGCAAGCTCTAGAGTCCTGAGAGGTTAACAAAAGAATGGATACAAGCCCAAACTTGTAGTAAAAAAATTGGCATATTGTATATATATTATCTTTGAGTGCTGCGGTGGCCTAATGTTGAACACGCTAGCCTCCAACTCAGAAGATTGAGAGTTCAATTCTAGATAGCAGCAGATGTTTCTCTTCTAGGGCGCAAAGGGGAAAAAATACCTTCTGTGAATTCCACGTGGTGTCAGGAAGGGCATCCGGACAGTAAATGCTTGGCTCCATCAGCCGCCCTGACTCTGTCTACCCCATATTAAGGATCATAAAAAAGGGAGTTTTACATGTATTATCTTTCTTGATTTTTCTTGCTGTCTCTTTAGTTTTACTGTTGCCACTGTTTTTTTATTTGTTGGTGAAAGAGGGCTAATTGAAAAAATGCTTAGTCTTTAGTTTAGTCTTCGAGTCACTTCTTAACTCCCTCAAAGATAGTCATATATTTGAAATAGCAGATAATGGTAAGACTTATAACAAGTAAGTTGATTTTTTTTAAAAAGCGGGGTGCAGTGAGAGCTATAAAAGGATCTCTCTAGATTTGGGGAATTGATGAGAAAAAGCACTGCCTTCCCTATCTAAATCTCTAACCAAATGGTCTAGTTCAGGGGTGTCAAACTTGATTTCATTGAGGGCTCCATCAACATTGTGTTTGACCTCGCGGGGGGGGGGGTTGTTACTCGTGTCAGGGATGCCTGTGGGGGCCTGAGTGCTGTGCTAGGAAAAATGGGCTCCCAAGCTCCTCACGTGGCCCTCCCAAGCTCTTTTTTTTGCTGGCAGAGAGTTGCAGGAGGCCATTTCAGTTGGAAACGGAGCTTGGGAGCCCGTTTTCACTGGCAATGGCACTGCGGGGCAGTCCTTCACTGTTTCCAGGGGGGCCCTGCAGGCCAGATCTAAACACCCATGGGCCGGATCTGGCCCCCGGGTCTTTCTTTTTTAATAAAAAGTTTTTTTTATTTTTAATCTCATACATAAATTTACAGGCATACATTCTAATAGTTATTATTCCCTTTTGTATTAACAATTTTGAACATTCATTTTTCCACATAAAATTAAAATATATAATCGGGATTGCTTTGCTTACCATCCCACCTATTTTATTTTACTTTTCTTTTTCTTCCTTCCTCCCTTCTTCTCCATTGTCTTCTTTCCTCCTCTCCTTTCCCTTTTCTTCTTCCCCTTCCTCTCCCTCACTCCTCTCCTCTTCTTCCCCTTCGTACCCTCTCTCCTATTTTCCTACCCCTCCCTATCTTCCTCTCCTTTCCTCTTTGTTCTTTCCCTCTCCTTTCCTCACTTCTCCTCTCCTCTTCTTACCTTTCCTCTCTTCCTTTCCTCTTTCTATTGTTCCTCTTCCATCTGGCATATTTTGTGGATGATATTCCAGAAAACCCGGTTCTGTCTTTATGTTTTCCATTTTACATTCCCTTTTCCTCCTTGTGTTTTCCAATCTATTATTTACTTGAGAGACCGCCTTCTGCCGATTACCTCCCACAGACCCATTCGATCCCACGGAGTAGGCCTCCTCCATATTCCATCTGCCAGCCAATGTCGGCTGGCGACTACTCGGAGGAGGGCCTTCTCTGTGGCTGCCCGGCCCTTTGGAACGAGCTCCCCGTGGAGATTCAGACCCTCTCCACCCTTCAGGCCTTCCGGACAGCCGTGAAGACCTGGCTGTCCCAGCAAGCCTGGGGTTGAGTTCCCCCCCCCCTACTCAAAATTGCTGTGTCTGTTGTGCTTTTAAACTGTTCGTATTGTCTGATTGTCTTTGTCTTACTTTTTGTAATTTCCCCTCCTTGGTTTTGTTCAGCCGCCCTGAGTCCCTTCGGGGAATAGGGCGGCCTACAAATTGAATAAACTCCAAACTCTATTTACACATACCTCATTCTTTGAACATATATTTGTCTTGAGTTTGACACATCTGGTCTAGTTCTAATATTTGTACATTTTTTTAAATTCTATTTAAAATAATAATTTTCTTTCTATTTAACTGTTTTTTTTTAATTAAAACAATCCTGAATTGTGTAACATTGCAAGATCCAGTCCGAGTCGGTCACCAGGACCAGAGTTTTAGTCTTCCAAGCTCTCAGACTGCATACATGTTTGCATACATAGAGAAGTTCCCTGAGGATGGGCTCCAGCACGAGTCCGAGAACTTGGAAGCAGAGGTGGTATTCAGCCAGTTCTGACAGGTTCTGAAGAACCGGTAGCGGAAATTTTGAGTAGTTCAGAGAACCAGGAAATAAGATGGCCCCGCCCCCCCACCTCCCAACCGGTCTTCTTTTGTTGCCTTGAAAAGGAGAAGGGAGCTGGAAAGCAGGTTAGTTGGGTGGGGAGAGAATGGGGATTTTGCAGTAATCTTCCCTGCCACGCCCAGAAAGCCACGCCCATAGAACCACTAGTAAAATATTTTGAGTCCTAGATACAAATTTTTTTACTACCGCTTCCGTGGGTGTGGCTTTGTGGGCGTGGCAGAGAGAATACTGCAAAATCCCCATTCCCTCCCCACTCTCAGAATTTCCGCTACTGGTTCTCCAGAACCTGTCACAACTGGCTGAATACCACCTCTGATCCCACCACTGCTTGGAAGACTAAATATCTGGTCCCAGTGACCGACTCAGTGACACCGATTGGATCCTGCAACATTATCCTGGACATGTACGTTCTCTTCATTCATGTTGTAACAATGCTTTTGATTCAGTTCTTTAGCCCCCTGATAATTCTGGATGCCTTATTTGTTGATACCTTCTATCTAAATCTATATTGCGGTGCCTGAAATGTAAAATTGCGGAGCATTTGTTCTGCAGTTGCATGTCTGACTCAACAGCATCTAATACTGTAACTCTTTTTTATTATTGTTTAAATTTTAGTGTAAGATAAAAATACAGAAGGAACAAATGAAAGAAAGAAGCAGAGAAAGGTGCAAAGAAAGAAAAAAAGTACTGACTTTCAATCATTTTTCAATGCAGTAAAATACGGGGGGTGGGACTTCAGCTTTGGCTTTACATTTTACAACAATTCAAGACATTTCTATAATAAAAGCAATCAATCAGAATAGAGCTGGAGGGGACCTTGGAGGGTCTTCTAGTCCACTCCCCTGCTCAAGCAGGAGACCTTATACCATTTCAAACAAGTGACTGGCCAGTCTCTTCTTAAAAACCTCCAGTGATGAAGCACCCTCTACTTCTGAAGGCAAGCTGTTCCACTAGTTAGTTGTCCTCACTGTTAGGAAGTTTTAGAAGTTTCTAACACTTTAGGTTTTGATGATAAGAAATAATTTTAATCATCAAATCCTAAAGTCAAAGTTTCATCTTTTTTTTGACTTTGAGCAAAAAACCCAGAAGTGGCTTGCAAATAGAAGTGAAACGAGACAAATTCTTCTCTTTGATTAAAACAGTCACTTCCGCCATTTTTGTCACCTCCATCATCTTTACGATCCATTCCTCCAGTGGTAGGATTAAAAAATTTTTTACTACCACGTGGCTTGGGCGTGGCCTGGCTTGGTGGGTGTGGCTTGGTGGACATAGCAGAGGTAGGATAAATCTCCATTCCCTCCATTCCCTCACCACTCCAGGGAAAGGTTACTGCAAAATCCCCATTTCCTCCCGATCAGCTGGAACTCGGGAGGTGGAGAATAGATGGGGGCGGAGCCAGTCACAGGTGATATTTACCAGTTCTCCGAATTACTCAAAATTTTCCGCTACTGGTTCTCCAGAACTGGTTGGAACCTGCTGAATACCATCTCTGCGTTCCTCCATTGTAGGAATTACAGTAGTGTATCTTTCCAGTTTCCTTGGCTTACAACTGCAATTCATCACTTTTTTCAGTGCCGTTGTAACTTTCAATGGTTCCTAAATGAACTATTGTAAGTTGAGGACAACCCGTATAAGATTCTCAGGCACTTAACTAATAACTCTTATTGAGCACTGGCAATCTCATGATGATTTCAAGACCACTTAGCTTAATTATATGGTTTTTATTTTATTGTTTGATTTTTATGGGATAGTCTGTTGTCATATTAATTCTGTTGTCATCTGCCTTCTGCGATGCAGTAATATTGTGGAATAATATAATTTTGTTGAAATAAGCAGCCTTCCCCAGTCTGGAACCCCTGGCTGTGAATCATGAATGTTGAAGTCCAGTGTATTTGGAGGGCGTCAGGTTGTAGAAGCCTGGCTTACAGAAAAATCAGTAGGGCATAAGGCAGCAGTATTCAAAGCCTTTAAAGGCTGTCAGCAAAACCAGAGAAATAAACTGTTTACCTGGGTCACAGCAAGAATGACAAACGGAGTCAAGAGGCAAAATGCATGTTTAGAGGGAGTAAGTGGTTCAGCTTGCTGGAATTTTACCATTTCAGGAGGCTACTCACATTTCTTCTCCCAACCAATGGAAACATGTAACATCAGACAGAAAGCCAAAACCTTGGATTTGGGGTAGCGTAATACATTTTTGGTTATGCGACAGGGTAAAGAATTGTTTTTCCAGTTGCAATGTGTGGCTGTGAAAGTTGGACCATAAGGAAGGCTGAGCGCCAAAGAATGGAAGCCTTTGAACTATGGTGCCGGAGAAGACTCCTGTGAGCCTCTTGGACTGCAAGGCGATCAAACTGGTCAGTCCTAGAGGAGATCAACCCTGACTGCTCTTTAGAAGGCCAGATCCTGAAGAGGAACTCAAATACTTTGGCCACCTAATGAGCAGGAAGGACTCCCTGAGAGAAGAGCCTAATGCTGGGAAAGATTGAGGGCAAAAGAAGAAGGGGACGGCGGAGAATGAAGAGTGGCTGGCTTGAGTCACCGAAGCAGTAGGCATGAAATTAATGGACTCCAGAGGATGGTAGAGGACAGGGAGGCCTGGAGGAACATTGTCCATGAGGTCACGATGGGTCGGACATGACTTTGCAGCTAACAGTAACAAAGAATTCCATCATGGCATATCACAGTCATTTTTATAAGTAATCAAAGAAAACTGGGCCTTTGATTCTTCTGAAGTTATAAATCAACCTTAAGAAGAAACAACATCAGGATATCATTGCCTCAAGGAGAAGATTCTATGGGCTGACAGCTGGGATAAACACTTCGACCCTTCCCTCATCTCATAAATCAGGCTATTATATATAGATTCAGTGGAAGATTTGGCATCCTACCATCATGGTTTAAATCAATCCACTGAGTGATTAATTTCTCTTCCTAGATAGTAGAGAAAGCAATCTCGTTGAAGGCAGCATGATGTCTCGGTCCATGACTAAAGAGCATGGATCCATGACCAATATTGGGAAACGTTTCCGGTTATTGAACAATGGAAGTCATCCAGGAAAAGCCACAAGATCTCTTTGCCTGGAGGCTCTTAAAATAAGACAGGATTATAATCCATCGTGCTTTACTTAATTCTGGAATTATCTAATAGCAAGAGGGTTGGGCTGAAAGAGTCCTGGATTCTCTCAGATATGTTTCAGACATGGAAAAAAAACATAATGAAGAAAAGCAAGTAAGGATAGAGAAGAGGGGGAAATGCATCAATGTAAATTGTTAGATGATCACAATGTAGAGAAATAATGCAAATAAAGAAGGAATCGGGTTTATTTATTTTTTTAGCAAAGTTCAGAAATAGTTTACAGGCTCAGATGCAACTTGGAAACGCACCAAAGAACCCTATTTTGGTTATCTTACTAAATCATGCACTTTTCCAGGAATAACTTGTTTGGTTTTTGCTTAGAGTGTTGTGTGGACCCAGCCATTCCAGTCTGTAAACCAGAGCGAATGTTATAAAAACACAAATGAGAGCCACTGGATCAGTCATTAATGTGATGGCAAATTTTAAATACGTAGGGAGCCATCCTTTTACAGTATTTAATCAATGCAACTGAATATTAATTAAGCTTAGATTTAAATGAAATGAAACCATATGTAATTTTTGCCCTTATGGATTTCCTTTGGCATAATATGTCTTTTCAGTGTGCGCCCTGATACGACACACATATCGTTAGTAAAATGTCCAACTCAGAAAAAACGTTGCAGTTTATGGTGTTATGCAATTTAGGAACACAACCAATTGTGTTTATTATTTTTAATCTATGTAAGGACGGAAGTTTTGTCTTGGCAAATCTCTGATTTCAAAAGGTGAGTAACTCTGCAAAAGAAATAAAGGCGGTGACATCCTAAGGAAAGAAATATGTACCACTGAAAATGCGGTTCCACACCAAACCGCGGTTTGACTAAAGCGCGCTCGACTAAAGAGCGTACGTGACGTCATCACAGCGCGACGAAAACGGCACGCTGTGAGCGGTAAATTTAAAATTAACGCGGAAAACCTTACCCTAACCCCCCCAACCTAACCCTAAACTAACCCTAAGCCTAACCCTTAACCTAAACCCTAAACCTAACCTTAACCTAACGCTAAACCTAACGCAACCCTTAACGTAACCCTAAACCTAACCCTAACGCTTAACGTAAACCCTAAACCTACCAACCCTTAACCTAACCCTAACCCTAAACCTAACCCTTACCTTTATGTGAATCGGCTTGCTTTAATTTTATTTTAATTTTAATTTAATTTTTAATTTTATTTGTCACGCTGCTGATGACGTCACGTACGCGCTTTGATCGGGCGCGCTTTAGTGGACCGCGGTTTTGACGGGTCACGGAAAATGCATCAGGGTATGCAGTGGGGCTAGTTACAAGATCCTTCAAATAAAATTCAGTTGATTTCTGCATTTTTTAAAAAAATGTCCCTGTCAGTAATAAAGCTGTGGTTTTTTTAAAAAAAAGGGTGCTAAGGAATGTAGACATTCTTCCAACTTTCAAAATCTGTGCAGATAATGTTCTGACCTAGGCTTCCCAAGAGCATGAAGCAAACTCCTTGTCCTGACAAAACCCCCTTTTATTAATTGACTGTGAATTCTGTTCATTCACATCCAGCAAAGTCTTTCAAGGGAGGATTCACAGTCACAGACCTTATCTGGCTTGGAGAGCTGCCAAGCTAATATCTGCAAAACTTAGCAAGGAGTCTCGGAGTGTCATGAATCAATTAAGTGAACGAATTGTCTCCTGTAAACTTCACTTCCCTTTTGCTCCTCTTTTATTTTCTCTGGAAAGGCTCATTCACCGTCCACCTATGGTCTTACTCCAAGTCGACCCCTGTTCTTTAGCTGTTCCCTTCGTCTGACAAACTCTGCACATGCGCCACAGTGGGAACAGGCTCCAGCTGTTCATCTGCCTCACTGAGTTTGACTCTGAAGGCAGCTGATAACTGGTATATGGCTCTGGCTCCTTCTCTGCCATCCGACACAGAGCCCTCATCAGAGCTTTCCCCAGACTCCAGAACTGGCCCATGTTCCTCCCCAACCTCCTCACTGTCCGAAATCTGCTACCATTTTCTCTGGCCGCTGGCAGGCAAAACAGATAGAAACATCTTGATTTCCAATATGTCGGCCCCTCTTGTCTGGATCAGCATGGCCTAAGATCCTTTTTTTCTGTGATGTTAATATTCTAGTAAGAAACTAAGGCTGAAGGCAGGGTCATTCCAGAGATGTTTAAGTGTATGCTAAGAATTTATTAAGGGACCTCAGCACTAATAAAAAAAAAACCTAAGAACTGGTTCTACAACCTGCTAAATCACAAGGTATTTGCTGTTTCTGTCTTACAGTAATATACAGGCTATTATGGCCTCTGCCAACTTGCTCATAAAGATCTGACTTATTATAGGCACATAAAGGTTTCTCCTTGTCTAGATGTATCCGACTCTAGAGTGTGGTGTTCCTCTGTTTCTTAGCAGGAACCTTGCCAGGGAGCCAGCAGTATCCAAGACAATTCCGTGGTCATTTGGCCAGGAATCTCTATATACCAAAGTGCAGAGAATGCTGTTATCTTCCCATCAAATGGTACCTATTTATCTACTCGCATTTGCATGCTTTCATAGTACTAGTGGGCAATAGCTGGGGCAAGTAACGGGAAACTCACCCTGTCATGCGGCACTCGGGTCTTGAACCTGAGCCGTCCGGTTCTCAACTGACAAGCTCAGCTTCCTTTAACTTCTGACCATCATGCCCCCTATTATTAGCCATATGTAAAAATATACTGGTCTACTCCATACATATAATTCCCACAAAAAATTGCTTGAGTCTGGATACTTTGTCAATATATTGATGACACCCCGGACTGAGTCCCCCTTTAATTTAACTCTCTCTCAGAAGGGGCCAGTGCCGAAAGTGACATAATGCAATGCGTGTGCCCCCCTGTGCCCCCTGCATGCACACACGACCCCCCGCATGCACCATGCCCCCCCACTCCCCCAGGCATGCCCCCTTTCCCCCCTCACCCATTTTTGGCTTCTAGGTTGGTTGCAGGAGGCTTTCCAGGCCCAAAACAGGATGCGGGGGAATCTTGCGCGGCACCCCCATAGCCCTATTTTGGCTTCCAGGTTGGTGCAGGAGGTCTTCAAGGCCCCAAAATGGGGGGGAGCATCTCCCTTGCCCCGTTTTGAGCCTGAAAGGCCTCCTTACACCAACCTGAAAGCCAAAACAGGGCGGTTCACCGACAAATGCGTGCACGACAAAGTGCGCCGACAAAACCGCGGCGAGAAAACAGCGAAGTTGAAATCGTGCCCACAACAGCACGCCGACAAAAGCGCGCCATCAACAAACAACGCGAAAACAAGGTAATAGCCCTAAACCTAAACCTAACCCTGAACCTAACCCTTACCTTAACCTAATCGTGCTTTTGTGGGCGCGGTTTTGTCAGCGGGCTGTTGTGGGCACGATTTCAACTTCGCTGTTTTCTCGCCGTGGTTTTGTCGGCGCACTTTTGGCGTGCACGCATTTGTCGGGTCACGAAACAGGGTGCAGGGGGTGCGCATGAGCTCCCAAAATGCAATGCGAGTGCCCCACACACATGCGCCCCACCCCACCCGCAGCAGAGACCCGAGACCAGCTGGCTGGCGGGAGGCACACGCGCATGTGCAGTGGAGATGGGCTGGGGCAATGGCTGGCGTGCCCGCAGAGACAACTCTCTGTGCCACCTGTGGCACGCATGCCATAGGTTTGTCATCGTAGGACCAGAGGGTTAGTGTGAAATACCACACTATACTGATAGATGACTGTGCAAATAAACCTATTATAAGATTTGAGGTCACTGTATTAGAGGTAAACCAGTGGGGAGCTAGTGGGCCAAATCCAATTCCTAGGCAACAGATTTCTACTGACAGTATTGCTGCTTATTGGTGTATAGGTTTTAATTATTATTAGTTGACTTGAGCATTCCATGAAAAGGTGGGGCAGAAATATTTTAAATAAATAAATAGTCATGTATAAATATGCCAGACTAGGTCTATGAACCAGCCTGAAGGCATTCTTGCGTCTTGCCCACTTCTGGATTTCACATTACTGCTAATAAGAGGCTTGTGGCACTTAAACACTAATGATATTTTCTCTTACATAAACTGTGGTGGATCACAGACCACTTCCTTAGTTAATATAATAAATCAATTGCCAAAGATAAGTATTTTTGTTGTTGTTGCAAAAATTAGTATAACTTCCATTCTGGAATCTTATTGATGGAAACCTCCCCCAAACTTCTCTCTGTAACTTCTGGATCTTGTATATAACTTTTCTTTGCTTCATTATAGTTTGCAAATGTTAATTTGAAGTTGTAAGGGGTGGTGTCTATATTTTGCTTTGGATTGGGGACTAAATACAGATAGGATAAAGTAACAATAAACATAAAAATCTCAAACCGCAACATTTCCATATTCTTCTGACACAACTCTCCTTGATCCATCATCCATTTCTATGTCCTTTGAAGAAAGAAATGTGATGGGCATTTTCTAGATCAGGGGTGTCAAACTCAAGGCCCCGGGGCTGGATCTCTGCCCGCAGGGTGGTTAGATCTGGCCCATGGAGCCGCCGTGGAAACAATGAAGGACTGGCCCATGGCGCCTCTGCCAGCAAAAATGTAGCTCTCAAGGGCCGCCTGGCCCTCCCAAGCTCCATTTTCTCTGGCAAAGGTTTGTAGGAGGTAATCACAGCCAAAAACAGAGCTGGGAATCCCTGTTCGCTGGTAGAGTGCTCAGGCCACCACAGGCACCCTGACCACAAGTGATATCAATAGCAATAGCAATAGCAATAGCAGTTAGACTTATATACTGCTTCATAGGGCTTTCAGCCCTCTCTAAGCGGTTTACAGAGTCAGCATATTGCCCCCAACAATCCGGGTCCTCATTTTACCCACCTCGGAAGATGGAAGGCTGAGTCAACCTTGAGCCGGTGAGATTTGAACCGCTGAACTAGCAGTCAGCTGAAGTGGCCTGCAGTACTGCACTCTACCCACTGAGCCACCTCGGCTGAGCCACCCAGCTAGTCACCTTGCCACAGCTACTCTGGCGACACCCACCATGGCCGCCCGAGGCAAAACACAACCCTGAAGCTGCCCTCAATGAAATTGAGTTTGACACCCCTGTTTTAGATTGTGCAATCCTCTAGGGACAGAAAATTATTTTCTCATGTTTTATATGGATGGTATTATTATGAGCCTCACTCAATCCTCTGCAGGATGAAGGGATGTTCGTTAAAGGATTTGTACTACTGTACAATGTATTATGATGATTCAGCATAGATTAGATATTGTTTAACATCCAGGTCCTGGGTGAGGAGTGACTGCTCCAAAATCATCTAGCCAAGATTCATATACAACACACACACACACACACACACACACACACACACACACACACACACACACAGAGGGACGCAGTGGCTCAAGTGGCTAAGACTCTGAGCTTGTCAATCAGAAAGGTTGCCAGTTCAGTGGTCCGAATCCCTAGTGCCACATAATGGAGTGAGCTCCCATTACTTGTCCCAGCCTCTGCCAACCTAGCAGTTCGGAAGCATGTAAAAATGCAAGTAGAAAAATAGGGATTGCCTTTGGTAGGAAGATAACAGCATTCTGAGCCCCTTCAGTGTTTAGTCATTCTGGCCACATGACCCCAGAGATGTCTTTAGACAGTGCTGGCTCTTTGGCTTAGAAACGAAGATGAGCACCGCCCCCTAGAGTCGGGAACTACTAATCTATCTATCTATCTATCTATTATCTATCTATCTATCTATCTATCTATCTATCTATCTATCTATGCTGGTCTTGTTGTATTCGGGTCTTTTTCCCATGTAAGATTTTTAATCTTACATGGCAAAAGACCCAAATACAACAAGACCAGCATACCTACACCGGTGAAAATCTACAAAAACATATATATAGTGTGTTTGCATGTGCATATCAGAGAAATGTGACTAGCTACCCATTGTTTTCCGTGGCACGACATAAACGCGAATGTCAAAAGCGCGCCGACAACACCGCGGCGCTAAAACCGCGATGTCAAAAGCGCGCCGACAACAGCGCGCCGACAACAGCGCACCGACAGAAGCGCGATTTAACTTAAGGTAAGGTTTAGGGTTAGGTTTAGGGTTAGGTTTAGGGTTATTTTTAGGGTTATGTTACAGCGCGCTTCTGTCGACGCGCTGTTGTCGGCGCGCTGTTTGCGCGCGGTTTTGACGGTGCGGTTTTGTCACCGCGCTTTAGTCACACGCGCTTTAGTCTACCGCCGGTTTTGGTGGTGGAACCTTGTTTTCATGGATCACCTTTTAGAGGATTGTATTTTAAGGACTGTGTCAGAAAACATTGATCAGTTATTTTTGTAGTGTAAGAGCCAGGAAAGTAAGCTCAGTTAGCATCAGTTTTATGAGGGCAAAAAATCCACCCCTCCAACCTCATCCAGCCTTTACTTTGAGTCATGCCTCAAAGATAATGTATAAATGGGGCACTTTGACAAATTCAACCCTCGATTTTTTATTTATGTTTCTTTCAAAAAGAGATTATTCATAACATTGCTCATGAAATCAATACTGACCTTCCCACTGAAACTACTGCACTGAAAAATCATGGCAAAGGTTTCCATGGCTGTATTTCAAACTCTATTATTGGGGGCCTATACTCGTCTCCAGATTTGTCTTCATTCATATTAACTTGGCCGAGTGTGAATTTCTTCCAAAGTCAGAGCGTATTAGTTGGGTGCAGGTAGTGCATACATATTGACCTGCAATAATCCCAGTGTTCTAGCATTTGTCACTTGGACATCACTATCCTAGGTGGCAGATAAGAACTTTGGCAACAACAACAAAAAAAGAGGAGATAAGAATGAGCTGATAAGAACTTTGGCACATACACAAAAAATAAGGCCGGGCAATAGGAAGTGAATCAGCACTCGGGGGGAAACAATATTAAGCAATTTTGTAACTATCCCTGGGTTTTAAAGAAATTCTGCGTAACAGTCTTGCTTTTTGCAATAACCATGTGCAATAACAAACCTGTCAGCTGTTAGATGGGGACCAGAAAGAAGTCACATTGAATGAGCCAATCAACACAAGGAAAGAAAAAGCGATAAAACCAAAGCAGGGATACTATGTACAAAGGAGTGGTTAACAATGAGTGTGTTAAAGTTCTAAAAGTGTCCCCCCCCCAAAAAAGTTCAATCAGTCAGAAATACCATCTTTAGCAAAGTTACATGGTGAGAATGCAGTATTGAAGGCTAATTCTGCCGACTGCCAGCAATTCGTTCCTGGCCAGCTCAAGGTTGACTCAGCCTTCCACTTGCCTTCCTTACTGGTTTGCAAATGTGAGTGTATGCACCATCTCCATGCATGCTCAGATCCTTTTGCACATGCGCAGATCCTTCTGTGCATGCGCAGATCCTTCTGCACATGTGCTTTTGGCGGGGAAAAAGAGCCTAAATGGGATATCATAGAGCTGGGTGTGGGTGGGCGGACCCAGCTGCGATTCCGCTACTGGTTCGGGCAATCTGGTCTGAACTGGTAGAATACCACCCTCTGCCTTCCATCCTTCTGAGGTCAGTGTGGCAACATGCTGACTCTATAAACCGCTTAGAGAGGGCTGTAAAGCACTGTGAAGTGGTTGTAGGACTCTATTATATATAGCATAACTCTGCTATTGCCACATACAGAATCTTCGGAAGCATAAAGCTACGTGGAACTTTTAGGGAAAACTACACCATTCTCGCTAATATAAAATTTCCAGTGTACTTTTAAGTATTCGCCATCAATCAGGGCCCATAGGTAGGCCTAGAAGCACTTGAATGTAAAATATCCATCACACTGATGGATTTGGATTGGATCTGGATTCCTGAGTCTTTGGTTTAATGCGTTACTGGCAAGACTCTCGCTTTGACAGTAATAGAATAGTGCAGTGAAGGGTAGTGGGGAGTCATACAGAAGTTCTTTCTAACATGAGCCAATTTGCTACAAAACATCTGGTAAAAAATTCAGGGCTTTAAATCTACAGTAATGTTTTCTGCAGTAATATTTTAGAAATACATTTGGTAAGTATATAAACTGCTATGTTGTAGCTGATAATATTTATGATCGTAATGTGTTAAGCAGAGGTTTAGAGCTGTCAAGAGAAAGAAAATGATTGTCATATGGCCTAACAAATGAGATGAGGATGTAAATTACATTTTATTGTATTTTTTTAAAGACTTTATTGTAATCTTGTTCAAAAGAACGATGTCTTTGTCAAGTCATTGCCTGTTTCTTAAGACAGAATAGCAACCTCAAGTGGTACCTTAAGCTCAGGAATAAAACAGAAAGCTTTATTGTGGAACAGGTAAGTGCTGAGCAACTTCATCTCTGAAGGAAGAGGGATCAGACAATGTCAAAGCAGAAATTGAGAAGATGCTATGTTTCAAGATGATAATTCTGTCAGTACCTGTTTCTAACTGAATAGCAAATAGACCTTCTATTTATATAGTTGGCTTATACAGGGCGGGGCATAACCTTTTCCTAGGGGGTCACAGCAAGATCGACAGCAGTTTACAACTTCCGCGACACCTCATTTTAAAGCCCATAAAAAACTGAATTGAATGAGCTATTAAATGTTAAATTTGCTTTAAGAATGGCTGGAAAATTCGATTCGGAAGAACAAAGGATCATTGACAGAATAAAATGCATTGCCTTTCGAGAGGCTCGCGATGCTGGAGCGACGTTTATCAATCGAAAATGGATTGCAAACAAATTGAAACGTCATCCGGATTGGGTTACTGATAATTGGAACAAAACAGCCCAAGAATGTTTCACAAAATTTGGAGAAGGGCGTCCTCTGCAACTGTCCCCAAGAAAGCAAAGCCATCATTGCAACTGGCAGTCGCAAACAACGAAAAGGGAAACCGAAAAGTGGCCCAAGAAATCCTTCAAATTTGTGGAAAACGAGTTGATCAAAGGACAATCGGCCGATATCAAGAACGAGAAGGTTTGAAGCCATTCCACGTCATTTGCAAACCATTGAAAACTCAAACACACGTTCAAGATCGGCTTTGGTTGTGCGATTGGTTGTCTGAATGGACCGAGGAAGATTTTCTTCATTTGGCGCATCTGACGAATTCTTCGTTTATGCCATTCGAAAACCGAATTTCCAGAACGATCGAATTTGGGCTAAAGACGTCGCCGACATCGCCAAACATGAACGATATCGACAAATCGTTCGCAATCCGACTTGCATCGGGATTTTCGTCATTTTCACAGCCAAGAAACTGCATTGGGTTTTGGAAGGATAAAGGGGAATCCTGGGATGGCAGTTATTTCCGTGAGAAAATTTTATTGGAGAATGTCATTCCATTTCTCAGTGATCCAGACAATGTCTTGGTGGTTGGTGAGGCTGTCTTTCTTCATGACAAAGCTCCTTGCATGCGTGCAAATGCGACTCAGCAATTGTTAAAGGAAAACAATGTCGAATTTGGGGCAATGATGTCTGGCCGGGAAATTCGCCAGATCTCAATCCGGCAGAGAACATTGGGGCCATAATTAAGGATGAAGTGGAAGCTCTGATGATTCAGGAGCAAGGTCAAATCGATATTCGGTTGAAACTTTGAGAATGAATTTGGAAACTGTGTTGAAAAATCTGGAAAATCGAACGGAACTGTTTGAAGATTTGTTGTGTTCTTATCCACCTCGTTTGAATGCTGTTCGAAGGGCTAATGGTGGTCATACTGACTATTAAATCGTGTCAATAAACTCAGTTTTTGATGGGCTTTCGAATGGTGTATGAATTATTTGTGTTGTTATTACAAGTGTTGCTGTGACCCCCTAGGAAAAGGTTATGCCCCGCCCTGTAATTCAGATGCCAAAATGTGTCTCTTGACCCTGGTTCTGTGAACAGTATCTGTAAAATCACTAACAGGCAGTAAAGGCACACATACTTAATTAAGGTAAAGGAAAAGGTTCCCCCGCACTTAAGTGCTAATCGTTTCTGACTTTAGGGGCGGTGCTCAGCTGCGTTTCAAAGCCGAAGAGCCAGCGCTGTCCGAAGACATCTCCGTGGTCATGTGGCTGGCATGACTCAATGCCGAAGGCGCACGGAACACTGTTACCTTTCCACCAAAGGTGGTCCCTATTTTTCTACTTGCATTTAGCAATAGCAATAGCAATAGCAGTTAGACTTATATACCGCTTCATAGGACTTTCAGCCCTCTCTAAGCAGTTACAGAGTCAGCCTATTGCCCCCAACAATCCAGGTACTCATTTTACCCACCTCGAAGGATGGAAGGCTGAGTCAACCCTGAGCCGGTGAGATTTGAACAGCCAACCTGCTGAACTGCAGTCAGCTGAAGTAGCCTGCAGTGCTGCATTTAACCACTGCGCCACCTCAGCTCTTTTTACATGCTTTCGAACTGCTAGGTTGGCAAAAACTGGGGCAAGTAACAGGAGCTCACTCCATTACACAACACTAGGGATTCGAACCACCGATGTGCAGACCTTTCTGATTGACAAACTCAGCGCCTTAGCCACTGAGCCACCGCATCCCTCATACTCAATTAGGCAGTGCAATTAACTAGGTTTCTTGTATGCCTGACCATGATTTAAACTCCAATCTGGTTATCCAGGCTACTTTACCAAAATATCTCAGCAAGTATGGCTGTGTAAGGAGGGAGACCTAGCCCTCTGACTCAAGTCGCAGCAGACTTGTTTATAGCAATTTTGAGTGGTCTTCAACTCCCAGAATTCCCCAGCCATCCCTTTATGTCCTGGCATCTACTCCAGGTATAATTAATCCATCTTGCTTTGTTCATCCTGGATAGGCATCCTGGATAGGTTGAAATTGGTGCCCGCCTGAAAACTGTGAAGCCAAGGCTAAAGAGCGTAATGGGCTGTGAGAATAACATTGAGAGACTGGAGGAAGAGCCCCAGCCTACCCAATGGCCTAATAAGAAAAATCTGAGTTCGTAACTGGGATAGGGGTGGAGAAAGCATCTCAGAAATGACCCACTCTAGTGCTCTGGAGCACAAAGGCAGAGGAATGGGGAAGTGCTTACAGACTTGCAAGATTCTGTTGCTGTAACCTTATTTTCTGACCTAGGCTTCCCAAGAGCATGAAGCAAGCTCCTTGTCCCCACAAAAAGCCCTTTTATTAATTTACTGTGAATTCTGCTCATTCACATCCAGCAACATCTTTCAAGGGAGGATTTACAGTCACAGACGTTATCTGGCTTGGAGAACTGCCAGGACGATATTGCAAACTTGGCAAACCAATTAAGAGAATGAATTATCTCCTGCAAACTCCACTCCCCTTTTGCTCCTCTTTTATTCCTCTGGAAAGGGTCATTCATCGTCCACCTGTGGCCTTACTGCCCTTTCTTTAGCTGTTCCCTTCGTCTGGCAACTCTGTGCATGCGCACACTGGGAATAGGTTCCAGCTGTTCATCTGCTTCACTGATGTCTGACTCTGAAGGCAGCTGATAACTGGCATATGGCTCTGGCCCCCTCTCTGCCTCTGACACAGAGCCCTCAGCAGAGGCTTCTCCAGAACTGGCCCATGTTCCTCCCCAACCTCACTGTCCGAATCTGCTGCCAGCTTCACTGGTTGCTGGAGGGCCACAACACCTTAAACAAAGATAATATTAGTATTCTTTGTTTTGGTTTCCTAGTCTCAACTACCTTTAAGAGCTGTCGAGGAGTCAGTGGTACAAAATGCTGAAATCAACCAATCAATAAGCCCATGATCTAAATTCAGACAATATAGTGAACTATAGGTTCACACAGCCAAAAACTAATCTAACCCTGTAACCCTAACCCTAACCCTAAACCTAACCCTAAACCTTACCTCAACTTAAATCGCGCTTCTGTCGGCGCGCTGTTGTCGGCGCGCTGTTGTCGGCGTGCTTTTGACATCACGGTTTTAGCGCCGCGGTTTTGTCGGCGCGGTTTTGACGTTCGCGCATTTGTCGGGTCACGCATTCACACAGCCACTAGATTTTCCTGATCGATTAAACACCTCTGCCTTGCCTAAGTATGTGTGATAGTCATACTTAGCACTGACCTCAGCATTTTGACACTGCTTCCAACCTCATTGCTTACCATCTCAACTGACCCATAGAAATCTAGAAGCCTCTCTTTACAAAGGATAGTACTGTACTTGAAGGGCTATCAGAAAACTATTTCCATTTGGTAGTTTCCTTTTGTTTGGATGGCTTTTGGTCCAAATATATTAATAGAGAAGACTCTCAGGAACAGAAAAAGGTCTCTTGAACTGAAAGATCCAGACTTCTCTAATGTGTAAAGGGAAGTAATAGTGTAAAATTTGCATCTCCAATTAGTGCAGACAAACATCAGTTATCTTAAAGAGAATGGCTTCCTTTTTTCATGATATCAGCAGCTTCCTAGAGGCCCCTGAACTCCAACTCAAAAGAAACTGCTGGGGGTAAAATCTTAAGAGCTGGAAGAGGTGATAGAAGGTAACTACTCTAATCTCCTGCTTAGTGCAGGACATCCAAAACATTCCATCTACCCTCTATTTGAAGAGTTCTAGTGAAAAAGAAGGTGGCTAAGTGGCTAAGATGCTGAGCTTGTCGATCAGAAAGTTCAAATCTCTAGCGCCGCGTAACAGAGTGAGCTCCCATTACTTGTCCCAGCTTCTGCCAACCTAGCAGTTCGAAAGCATGTAAAAAATGCAAGTAGAAAAATAAGAACCACCTTTGGTGGGAAGGTAACAACGTTCCGTGTGCCTTTGGCATTTAGTCATGCCGGCCACATCAGCACGGAGACATCTTCGGACAGCGCTGGTTCTTCAGTTTTGAAACGGAGATGAGCACCGCCCCCTAGAGTTGGGAATCACTAGCACATATGTGCCAGGGGATCCTTTACCTTTACCTTCAATGAAGAAGAACTCAGTACATCATGTGGCAACCTGTTATACTGCCCGATAACTCATATTGTCAGGAAGTTGTTCCTGATGTCTAATGTGAACCCATTTCCTTATAATATAACCCATTGGTCCTGTTCTTGGCAACAATCCAGTATAAGTACACTCCCTCTTCTGTGTTACAACCTGTAGAGAGTAAGGAAGATGACCTTGACAGGAATTTGAAAGAATCATTAATTAGGTAAGGGGAGTGAAACAATTTTCATGGCTGTTTCTAGAATCGAGACAGTATTAGGAAGTAGATACCTCCCTGATTCAGGGAAATATGGGAACAGCGAAGAGGTAGAACACAGACTTGCAAGGTTCTCTTATTCTAGCCAATCTCCATAGAAGTAATCCTAGTATTGCTGTGGAGTTGATTTTTTGGTATGATCCACCTGGTAGAACTGACAACAATCCTTCATGTACTTGAAAACCACTATATATCTCCCCAATGTATTTATGAGGC
Organism: Thamnophis elegans; assembly: GCF_009769535.1. NCBI lineage: Eukaryota > Metazoa > Chordata > Lepidosauria > Squamata > Natricidae > Thamnophis > Thamnophis elegans. The sequence continues at coordinate 123,425,067 of NC_045544.1, read as the reverse complement.
ATTCCAGGACTCTTGTTACCAAGTTAAAAGAATCATTTATTAATAGTGCCAGTTTATTTGTTTAAAACCAATGCCATCTGGGAATTTTTGGGAACTGCAGTTTCAAACGCATTGGCAGGATACCAGGTCTACAGGAGGTCTGAATTCACATATAACACCAGCTCACGGTTTTTGTATTATGTTGAACAAGCTGAACTAAATTAGATTGCATGTAACTCTAAACTAACACACACTTTATGGATTATGATATATGGGAGCCAAGCCCAGTAGAGACAGAATATTTTTTTTTTTTAAAAAATTAAAATGGTAGAACAGAATAACTTTAGAGCAAACTAATAATGTTCTGTCACAACTATAGCTGTGAGAGTTCAACAGAAACTTTTTATGATCAAAGGCTGCTTCTCAGGGCAACTGGGGGGGGGACTTCTAACGGAGTTTTACAACTTCACAAGGAAAATGGACTTGGTACCAAAGATGACAGTCTCCATCTATCCTTCCATAAAGAAAAGCAAAACGTATCCATGCCATATAGTGTTTCTTTGTCATCCTGTCCTGGACTATCAATAAGGCATAACTGGGACAGGGGTGGGTTTCAACCGGTTTGCGGCGGTCCCTGCGAACCGGTTGGTCGGCGAACCCGGAAGTAAGTAACTTCCGGGAACAGCGAAGGGCCCACCCGCCCACGGTCCTTACCCGTTTTTGACGAGTTCTGCACTTCCACGCATGCGCAGGACGCATACAGTGCCTGCGCGATCCTCCAGGAGCAGCTGGAGCATCGCGCAGACGCTAGTACGCATGCATGCACCGCGCGCGTGCACGAGGCCGCCGCCGGCCCCGTTCCAACCGAACCGGTTGGAACGGGGCGAGAAACCCACCCCTGAACTGGGATGAACAATTTCTGAATTTGTAAGGCAGGAGACCCCCCTTTAAGCCATTCCTCGGGAATTGCCAAAATTTTTAAAATTGAAATTAATTCAGAATGCTGACTACATTTGGGCTAAACGTAGGGGCTTCTTTCACTCAAGTCTTTTTCATCTCAAAAGCTGCCTCCCAGAAGCCCAGATAATCAAATAGAAATGAATACATAATTCGGGTCCCAACTTGCAAACTGCTGGTTTCCTCCCTTCCTGCCTTCTGAAAAATTGTCTGTATTCAGATGGTAAACTAAACTATAGCCTAGTATGATGAAAATATGCCACCGTTATCAGAGGTGGTATTCAGCAGGTTCTGAGCAGTTCCGGAGAACTGGTAATGGAAATTTGGATTTAGGCAACAGGGCACATTTTTACTTCAGTAATGAAAAGAAGGGGAGGGTACAAAAGACAATAATAGTCATACAGGTAGTCCTTGACTTATGACCACAACTGAGCACAAAATTTCTATTGCTAAGTGAAGCATTTGTTAAGTGAATTTTGCCTTGTGTTATGACCTTTCTTGTCACAGTTGTTAAGTGAATCACTGTAATTGTTAAGTTAGTGACATGATTGTTAAATGAATCTGGTCTTGTCAGAAGGTCGCAAAAGGGGATCACATGTCCCCAGGACTCTGCAACCGTCATAAATGTGAGTCTGTTGCCAAGTGTCTGAATTTTGATCAAGTGAACACAAAGATGCTACAACTGTCGCAAATGTGAAAAATGTTGCGAGTCATTTTTTCAGTGCTGTTGTAACTTCAAACGGTCACTAAATGAAATGTTGTAAGTTGAGGATTATGCATTAGTCCAAAGGAAAAGGAATCCATAAAACTTACCATATTTTTCGGAGTATAAGATGCACCTTTCCCACCCCAAAAAGAGGGTGAAAATCTGGTGCGTCTTATACACTGAATACAGCATGTTTGGCCTTCTGAAACCCAGCCCCACACATCCAGTTTTTTGCAAAAATAGACAGCAGAGGGTTTGGGAGGCCTGCAAAGTGCTCCTGGGGACAGAGGAGGGCAAAAAAGGCCCTGTTTTACACAAAACGGGGCTGTTTTTGCCCTCCCAAGCCCCTACGAGCAGACTGCAGTCCTTCCAAACTCACTCAATGCATGCCCCTTTTTCACAAAAAATGGGGCGTGCAGAGAGTTTGGGAGGCCTGCAGAGTGCTCCTGGGGGCTTGGGAGGGCAAAAACTTTTTTAAAAAAAATTCTCTTCAAAATCTTGGTGCGTCTTTTACTCCGGTGCATCTTACAGTCTGAAAAATACGGTAGTTAGGTAATTCCTTTATTGGATCCAACAAACCTAACACAAACTCCTTATCAGACAAATGGTTTCAAAAAACAAAGAATTGCTAAGATTAAATTTTGGTTTTGGTCTAATGGTGTGTGTGTGTGTGTGTGTGTGTTTGTGTTTGTGTTTGTGTGTGTGTGTGTGTGTGTGTGTGTGTGTATGAGAATCCTTTCAAAAGGCTATCCCCAGATTCTAGCAAGGGAAAATTAGTTGTAAAATGTAAGTGGAAGCATTATAAAGCCTATGTGGCATCATGTCTGGGTTTGAGAGCTTCACGTTTTATGGAGAACATGCCAACAATCTCATTTTCAAAATCCTTGTCTTTCGGAATGGCGGGGACAAATGCCGAATGTTATTAAACAAAGGGAGTCAATGAAGGACAGCTTTAAAGTACTCATGCACAAACTATAGGAGATGGAAAGCTAATACAACGTCTGCTTCATTTCACAATGGCTTCATACAGAAAAATGATTAAGCAACACAGCCAGCAGGGTGGCAAAAATTCCTTCTAAAGGTAAACAGACCACCCCGTGGGCTGCAGAAGCATAACTGAATTTCCTTATATATATACTAACCAACAAAGGCAATGCCTTACAGACATTAAAGGTAAAAATTCCTTGATAAAATAAGTGTGTATGGGAGCAGGGGAGTCACATACTTTGCTTTAGAGTGTCTATTGTATCATGAATGCTGCCAGTAAATGATGCATTTGGCTGTGGAAGTGGCTTAAGTCTAAATTCAAATTTAAGGTAGAATATTCCGAAGTCTTCCATGAATATTATATGAGGAATTTCAGATACTTTTTTCCAGCTTGAGGCCATAGGATGTTAAATTGCCCAGGTGATGTGTCTAGAAATTTTCTCTCTGGAGCACTGTTATGCTCAGAGGATGTTTCTTGAATTCCACATGTGTTGTCACCTCAGAAAGCAAGGATGAGTATAAAAAGGCCCTGAAGTTGATTTTAGAGCACAGATGCATTATTTGGGAGAGAAGATGGTCCTTCAAACTTTCCTGATTCATATTGTACATTGCTTTTAAGATAAAGACTACTTTGAATAATGTTCAGTGCTGCTTTGCAAGTACTCAAGAAAAACAACCAAGTTAAAACTATTGCTGTTGTATTTCAGAAAATGCAAAAAAAAAATTACTGCCATTCTTGAGTAGATTTCAAAACCACCAATAATACATTTGAAGTACCTATCTGGGGAACAAGAATCTTGCAGATATAAGTATAGGTTTGGTTACTTTTTGATTATTCCAGCGGTTTCCAAATTATATGCAAAGAGAATCCGGTGTGATCAGAAGATTGGCAATGATTCCCCAGTGTTTTGGGGTATCAAAGAGTATGAGCAGGAAGAATAACATGAATGAAAACAAATAAACATGTCCCAGGATAATGTTGAACAAACCAATCTGAGTTGTTCGTTGGGAATAGAGATTTAATCTTCCAATTTTTGGATTCGCACTGGAGCCAATGCTCAGGGAGCTACTCTGTACTGGAATGTGAGACAGAAAGTAAAAAGAAATTCCCTGAGGAATTTCCAGCAATGGGAACCAAATCTTGTCTTTATAGGTGCAGTCACCAAGATCTTAAAATAGAGAAACATTTATTTGCTTATCAGCCAGCCACTCATCTCACAAAAAGCAATCTGAGATGGAAATGCCCTACTCATCCTTAATGTAACTACTGGGGAGATAAAACATCTCACATTGATTGGGTGGTTGGTTGGTTAGTTGATTGATTATATGCCATCAAGTTAGTACTGACTCTGCACCTATCTCCACTCTGTATACCTAGCCTTTGGTTGTTCTCTTTTCTTCCATTTTTCTCAGTGTTAACAGATGTTTCTACAGAGTTAGGACTTCATGTGACATATCTCCAAAGTATAGATCATTTGAGCCTGGTCAGTTGTGCCTCTGAGTTGATTTAACCAGTTTAAATTGGTTAATTTAATTTAATTGGTTAATTTAATTTAATTGGTTAATTTAAGTTAAATTAACCAATTGTGTGGTATTTATTTTGTACAATGACAATAAAGACTATACTATTTGTTCAATGAATCTATTTCTTTGTTTTCTTGCCTTGTTATCCATAGTTTTCTCAGGAGTCTTTTCCAACACTACAAGTTCAAAAGCACCGATACTGTTTCTGTGCTGCTTCAATTTTGGAACTGCTATTGATTTGAAGCAATTACACTGAAATTCTTATATATCAATAGCGCTTGTTCGGTATAGTGGTTTAAGATGCTAGGTTAGAAGCAGAGGTTGTATTCAGCAGGTTCTGACCTGTTCTGGAGAACCAGTAGTGGAAATTTTGAGTATTTTGGAGAACCAGTAAATACCACCTCTGACAGTTAAGAATTGAGACAGGCATGTCACAAATTCAGGTAAGAGCCTGGAAGATGATGATCATTCATTGGCTTAAAATGCATTTATTTCCAGAAGGACTGTCCCCACTAGTGTTGACTGACAACTTCCCCTCCCCCTGGAAACAGGTAATTGATCACAAGCTGGGCTCTTATGGGCTCTCACAGGTATTCTTAATGTCCCTAGGCTTTGATCAAGCAAAGCAAGTAGTAATCAATAGAGTGAAGGACATGGCGTTCCAAGAAGAACTAAATAGGTTGCCTCTCCACAGTAGGGACAGAATCAAACAGGGGGTGTGGGAATCGGCAAGATATCTAAATGACCTGATCTTCCCAAAACAAAGAATAGCTTTCTTCAGAGCCAGATTTAAGATTCTTCCTTCAGCACTCCTCCAGGGCAGGTATAACAGAACACCTATTGCAGAACGGGTTTGTATATGTAGTAAAGGAGAAGGGGAAGATATCTCACATGTTCTATTACACTGCGAGCTATACAGAGCTTGTAGGTCTGCACATATTCTCCCCTTATTAGGAAGATTGCCAGGGAGGGCAGACAATTTTTACCTAGGCTTTCTCCTTCAGGTTATCCTGCAATAACCTTCCCCTGGAGTTGGGTGGGAATGGAGATTTTACAGTATCCTTCTCTTGCCATGCCGACCAGGCCATACCACACCCACCAAGCCACGCCCATCAAACCGGTAGTAAAAAAAAAATGAACCCCCACCACTGGTTAGAAGCTTTAAAGCCTCATTTTTCCATAATCTGCACAATGACTTTTTAAAATAATCTCAGTTAGGGGACCCTTGTCACACATGTCATTAGTACAGTTTTCATAGTATGAGTATGCATTGTACAAAGAAGTACTGCCTTTTATGGTTTTGTATCTTGCCTCCTTTGTTGTTAGTGAATGTCACCAAATTCTCACATTGTGAGATAGCGTGAAACTACCCCCATTCATAATTTCATACACACGCACGAACCTCTGATGCTTCTTCTTTGCCTTCATCCTAACTTAGTTCTCCCTAATGATTAGGAAGCTACTATGCCTCATTAATAATTTGTTCCATTCCTACAATATTATTTTGTAGACTAGTACACAGAACTGTAGAGCCAGTGGTTACACATCAGGCTAGAAACATGGAAGTCTCATCTTAGACACCAAGCCAGATGGGTGACCTTGGGCCAGTCATTCTCTCTCAGCCTTAAGAAGGAGGCAATGGAAACCATTTCTGAAAAACTTTGTCAAGAAAACCAGCAATCTCTGAGAATTGAACATGGAAGGGAAAAAAGAAAGTCAGAATTGCATACTATTCCAAGTAAAGGTAAAGGTTCCCCTCACAGATATGTATTAGTTGTTCCTGACTCTAGGGGGCAGTGCTCATCTCCGTTTCAAAGCTGAAGAGCCAGCGTTGTCCGAAGATGTCTCCGTGGTCATGTAGCCGGCATGACTAAACGCCAAAGGTACACGGAACGCTGTTACCTTCCCACCAAAGGTGTTTCTTGTTTTCTACTTGCATTTTTACATGCTTTCAAACTGCTAGGTGGCAGAAGCTGGGACAAGTAACGGGAGCTCACTCTGTACATGACACTAGAGATTCGAACACCAAACCACTGACCTTTCTGATTGACAAGCTCAGCATCTTAGCCACTGAGTCACTGCATCCCTACTATTCCAAGTATAGTCCTACAATAGATTTATACAAAAGCATGACTAGATTGACATTTCTGCTTTCAACTCAAATAATTTCCATTTTCCTTTGTCAGTGCAGCCACATCCTTGGATATTTCCCATAAAATCTCTACTATGGTTTCCTTTGCTGACTATTTACTGTTATCTCAAAACCCCTTTTACCATCAGTTTTGGAAAAATCCTTCTGGATTTGCAATTCTTTTTTGATTCATTAAACTGAACTGTTCAATATCATTAAGCAAATTGGGCATTTCATTACTCATAAAGTTGTTTAAAAATAAGATAAAATGCAAAGTTTCAGGGCGATTCCTGGGACACATACATTCTGCACCTCTCCACTGTGGAAATTGTTAGGTTTTATTCTTACAATTTTCAAATAAATTGAGTTTTCTTTGACTTTGGCTTAGAATGAAAGATAAATTTGGCCACTATTCCTAATTTCTTTCTTTTAAGTTAGTAAAATTGTAAATGAGCATAATAAGTAAACCCAATATATGGGGAGAGAAATCCACCTTCCCTATCTGATATTCTCTAATGATTCTGATTGCTGGGAAATATGAGAGTTGTCGTACAACACATTTGTAGATTATAGAATCATAGAAGGCTTGTAAAGATCATCTAGTCCAGTGTTTTTCAACCACTGTGCCGCGGCACACTAGTGTGCCATGACATAGTGTAAGGTGTGCCGTGGGAAAATTACTTTATATATAGTCAATATAGGCACAGAGTTAAATTTTTTTAACATTTTCTAATGGTGGTGTGCCTCGTGATTTTTTTCATGAAAAAAGTGTGCCTTTGCACAAAAAAGGTTGAAAAACACTGATCTAGTCCAATCCTGTGTTCCAAATAGGAACCAACAATTACTAACAGATTGCTAGACAGTTTCTATTTAAACATTTTCAAGGTTTCAAGGTTTATTAAACTTGTATGCCGCCCTATTCCCGGAGGGACTCAGGGCGGATAACAAACCAAAGGGGAGGGAATAATACAGATAAAAAAGCAAAAGACAAACAAACAAATACGGAAACAATTTAAAAGCAGTCAACAACCACACAATTCGAGTGGGGATGGGAACTCATCAGCCCCAGGCTTGTCGGAACAGCCAGGTTTTGACGGCTTTGCGGAAAGCCTGAAGGGTGGTGAGGGTCCGAATCTCCATGGGGAGGTCGTTCCAGAGGGCCAGAGCAGCCACAGAGAAGGCCCTCCTCTGGGTGGTCGACAATCGGCATTGGCGGTGGATGGAATTCGGAGGAGGCCTAGTCTGTGGGATCTAATAGGTCTTTGGGAGGTAATTGGCAGCAGGCGGTCTCTCAAGTACCCAGGTCCAATACCATCAAGGGCTTCAATGAATGAGACTCCAGCATAGAGCCACTTCGGTCTAAGGGTTAAGACTCTAGGCCAGGGGTCAGCAATTTGTGGCTCTGGAGCCGCATGTGGCTTTTTCATCCCTCTGCTGCGGCTCCCTGTTGCTCAAAATATGTGTCATAACCGCCAATGTGCGACACCCACTGGCATGTGATTTATTGAGCTTTTCAACCCCCAGTAGGCCAACCATGGTTAAATCCAAGAAAAGAAAAGTTTCAGAAGAAAACAGAATGCTTAATTCAATTCCATATGCTAGTTCTGTGGCCACTCAGGAAATAGTCAGGCACGAGAAGGATTTTGTGGCTCCCGGTGTTATCTTTTCTGTGGGAAACTGGTCCAAATGGCTCTTTGAGTGTTTAAGGTTGCCAACCCCTGCCCTAGGCTAGAAACCAGGAGACCGAGGGTTTTTGATCTGCCTTAGGCATAAAAACTAACTGAGTGACCTTGGGTTGGCCATTCTCTCTCAACCTACCTCAGACTCAGGCAACAAACCAGTCAATCAATTCCTCTCACAACCAATGGATCAACAGTCAGCTGATCTGAATAAAGTAGGCCGTGCACTTGCAGGAAAATGCTAGAAAGAAAAAGGAAGTGAAGGAGAATACAGCATTTCTCAAGGTATTGTAATTTGTTTCACTGTTGAATTACTTCTGTATAACTTAAACGCTAGTTTCCTGTCCTCTCTTCTGGAATGAGTCTTAAATAATCTTGCCCTGTTATCTAGTAACAGGCCTTCAGTCATTTGAAGAGAGCTTTCATATTTCCCTGCAGACTTATTTCACTAGGTGAAATGCATCCAGGCTTGTCATTTTAGTAACTATGCTTTGGACGTGAGTCCGTTAAACTAAATCTACATGTTCCTAAAATATAGTGTCTTGAACTGATTATATGAAAAAGTGCCTGTCTCCAATAATTTCTGCCTGCCCAGTAAAATTGGGCAGGATGGCCACATTCTAGGTTCCCTCATGATCTATAACAATAACATTTATCAAGACCCAAGGAAGGTTGTCTTTTCTGTCATGGTGCCTAACCTCTTGAAGAGCATTTCCCAATACTGGAAATCTGTATGACTTCAACTCTTCAGTTGTTCCAAAAGTCTTTGAAGACCTGGCATTATCCCCCAATCTTGGAGTGAGGGTGGATATTAAGCACCTGATGACCATTTTGATGCTTTGAAAGAGGGAGGTTTTTTTTCCTGGATATGTACATTTCCCCCCCTGTTTTATTGTTTCCTGTTTTTGGATGTAATCCACTTGGAGTTTGGTGGGGGTTTTCTTAGGTGCATCATCCAATGGATTCATGTTGATCTTATGATTGCTAAAGACATCAAAATCTCTTCCGTATGAAATCAGGGGTGGGCTTCAAAATTTCGGCAACGGGTTTTCTGCCTGGTTGCTGGGTGGCCGTAGCCATGGTAGGCTTCGTTGGCCTACTGCACCTCAATGGGGAAGGTGTGTTTTTCACCTTCCCCAGGCTCCGGAGGCTTTCTTCGAACCTCTGGGAGGGTGAAAACTGCCTCCCCTGGGCTCCGGAGGCCTTCCGGGAGGCCCGTTTTTCTCCCTCCCTGAGCCTCCACACAGGCCTTGCACTTACCTCGCATCCAAAATGGGCTGTGTGGAGGCTCCTGGGAGGGGCGGGGAGGGCAGGGCCAGCCAGAGGTGGGATTTGGAGGTTCCCCGAATCGGCCATAATGTTAGCTAGTGGTTCTCCCGAATCTGGGCAAACCCTTAGCAGCCCCACCCCTGTATGAATTGCTGCCCAATATAGTCCTATCCACCTTAAACGTCTACCTTTGATTCGTTTTCTCTATTGAAATAACGGTCTTTGCATTTGCCTCTCTTGAAATTAATCTAGCTGGTATTCTGCCCTTCTTCCAGATTCTCAGGATCCTTCTGTACGTTGTCACTTTATTCTAAGATGCTTACTTGAATCTCTTTTTTAAAGACAGGAGTAATGTTTGCACTCCTTCATCCTCTAGAACTATACCCAACCTTCATTTGGTTAATCTTCAAAGATTACCAAAAGGGCCATGGAGATGACATCTACCAATTCCTTTAAGACTCTTAGATGCAATTGATGATGACCTGGAGAGGTAAATTTGTTTGTGGTAGCCAGGTGTCTCTAACCAACTCTTTATTTACCTTGGATTGCTACTCCCACTTTTTGTTAATTGTTCTGCTTAGGTCCGTTTGAGCACAGTTCCCCTTTGGGAGAAAACTAAAGTAAATATGTCCTCTGCTCATCACCTCTTATTAACTTGGATATTCTCCTAGTAGTAGGCCCGCCCCTTCCTTTTTCCTCATTTTCTTCCTGACAAAGCCAAAAAGCCTTTTAGTTGCTCTTAGCGTCCCTTCCAGGCCTACGTTCCTTCTGCATTTTAAGCCTTCTTCTGCAAACATTTGCTACTTGTTTTGACACACCTTCTTGAAGATTATACCAATTTTCTGTTTCCTGTACACAGCCCTTTAACTGTTAGCTCAGTCCAAAGCTTCCCATTATGCATCCACAATAGTTTCCTAAGCACCACCTGATTAAAACATGGTGCAGTTGTAGCTCCAGTATCTTATTTTGAAAAATTCCCAATTCGCCTGTGCTCTCTTAGAGCCCAAGATTTATCTCCCTGGAGGGCCCATCTACTACTTCTCTAAAAGTTTTTTGGCAATGACTCCCTTGAAATCTAGTAGCCATCCAGAAACATGCTCCAATTTCTCTTTTTCTGTATTTGAAACCTAAGGCCATGATGGCGAACCTATGGCACATTAGCACAGGTGGCACACAGATCTATTTGGTAGGGCACGCAAGGCGTTGCCCTGTCAGCTCCAGCGCATATGCGTGCGCTGGCCAGCTGACTTCGGCCTTCTTTTGAGCCGTTTCTTTTGAGTGTGATAACGCCCCTACGGCCAAACCGGAAGTGACTCTGAGTTCCCTGTCGGTCCATTTTTCGCTCTCTGGAGGCTTTAGGGAAGCTCCTGAAGCCTCCGGGAGGGCCTCCAGGTGGGGCTGTTTTTACCCCTTAGGCTGCCTAGAAAGCCGCTGGAACCAGGGGGAGGGCGAAAAAAGCCGCACCAAAGCGGGTGGGGGGGGTTGGTTGCAAGAGCATGCACTGTGCAGGGTGGCACATAGCATGATGGGTGTGGCACACCTGCACATGACCCCGTCCGTACTTCCCTGCTTTTGGTATGGGAGCCAAAAAAGGTTAGCCCTAAGGTGACATAGTTAGCTCCGTCCCTCCAATCAGCTTTCCCTATTGGCTAGGTTTAGTTGATGAGACCCAATTCTTTTATCACTTTTTCAGCAGGTTGGAGAAGACATATGAAGGTCTAATGTTGCATTAAAGGGGCCTCATAATGTATATTCAATTGCCAACAACCAGTGGTGGTTCCAGATCCCGTTGCAATTGGTATGCGCAATGGGGCCTGGTGTCCAACACGTGAACATGCCGCAGTACAACGCGCAGCATGCACATGTGTACTTATTGCCCGTGACCCTCCAGCTGCTCAGTGGAGCATCGCACAGGCGCGCCGTATGCTCTGTGCGCATGCGCGAAAGCCCCGATCAGCTCAAATAGTGGTAATGAGAGCGGGTGGGTGGGCGGGCCCTCCGGAGCACCGTACTGGAACGGTACCTGTATCCACCCCTGCAAACATATGTTGGATCATGGAGAAAGCTAGGAAGTTCAGAAAAACGTCTACTTCTGCTTCATTGACTATGCTAAAGCTTTGGATTGTATGGATCACAACAAATTGTGTCAAGTTGTTAAAGAGATGGGAGTACCAGACCATCTTATTTGTCCCTTGAGAAACTTATATGTGGGTCAAGAAGCACAGTGAGAACTGGACATGGAAATACTGATTGGTTCAAAAATTGAAAAAGATTGTATACTGTTGCCCTGCCTATTTAACTTATATGCAGAGCACATCATGAGAAGGGCGGTGCTAGATGAATCAAAAGTTGGAATTAAAATTGCCGGGAGAGATATCAACAACCTCAGATATGCAGATGACACCATTCAATTGGCAGAAAGGGAAGAGGAACTAAAGAGCCTCTTGATGCGGATGAAGGAGGAGAGTGCAAAAGATGGCTTGAAACTCAACATTAAGAAAACTAAGATCATGGCATCTGCCCCTTTCAATTCCTGGCAAATAGATGGGAAGAAATGGAGGTAGTGACAGATTTTATTTTCTTGGGCTCCAAGATCACCGCAGATGAGGGCTGCAGCCAAGAAATTAAAAGACGCTTGCTCCTAGGGAGAAAAAGCTATGGTAAATTTAGACAGCATACTAAAAAGTAGAGATATCACCCTGCCAACAAAAGTATGTATAGGTCCAGGCTATGGTTTTTCCCCAGTTGCAATGTAGGGCTGTGAAAGTTGGACCATATAAAAGCTTGGAAGAATTGATGCTTTTGAACTATGGTGCTGGAGAAGACTCCTGCGAGTCCCTTGGACTGCAAGGCGTTCAAACCGGTCGTCCTAGAGGAGATCAACCCTGACTGCTCTTTAAAAAACCAGATCTTCTGAAGATGAACTCAAATACTTTGGCCACCTAATGAGAAGGAAGGACTCCTTGGAGAAGAGCCTAATGCTGGGAAAGACTGAGGGCAAAAGGAGAAGGGATGACAGAGAATCAGTGCTGGATGGACTCACTGAATCAGTAGACGTGAGTTTAAATTGGACAGGAAGGGCATGGAGGAATGTTGTCCATGGGGTCATGATGGGTCAGATATGACTTTGCAACTACAATAACAACAACACTGTATATAATTTGTGGATGTAAACAGAATTCCAAAAGGATTAAATAAATGTGTTTCTAAGCAATTGTCCTATGCTGTTTATTAGTCAGATTCATGGATCACACGCGTGTTTACAAGAAAAGGATTCATATTAAATTCATACATATTTTTAAATGAAATATGAGAAGCCCTTTTCTTTTTGGCAGGATTTCCTAATTTTTTATTGGGTTCCTATAAAACCTAGATCATAAAAAAACTGCCTTCTTGTTCCTTCTGCATGTTTTATTTTCTTAGTCTGCATGCAGACCTTTGAGCATGAAACCGACATGGAAGAATTATTTCTTAGGAGAGACCGTAGTTACTTGACTGTTGGTCACTAATTAAAATTAATTGAATCACTAAGGAGAACTGGGCTACTGAGTATTTGAACTTCCGTTGACTGCTTTTTATTTGTCACATGCATGCTACAAAGGTACACTGACTTACCAGCAATTTGTCTACTTAGGAAAAAAGTGACTTACGACCATCACTGCACTTGCGATATATCACAGCCTCCCCCACAATCATGTGATCAAAATTTGGGTGGTTGGCAATCAGCATACATTTACACTTGGTTGCAGCATCGCATCCCTCACCATCTGCAAACCTTCCCAGCCGTTTTCTAACAAGCGAAGACAGTGGGGGAAGCCGCCTTCTCTTAATGATTGCGTGATTCACTTAACAGCTGCAGTGATTTGCTTAACAATCTTGGCAAAAAAGGTTGTAAAGTTGATTGCACTGTATGTAACAACCACCTTGCTAGAAGGTAGTTGAGGACTACCTGTATGGCAGTGAACACTATTTGGATTACTGGGCAGTTCTTCAGGTTTTAAATATTGCTTACACTCTGAAATGGCTAATGGTCCTTGTGGCAAAATACATGCCATAACTTTTATGGAGGGTTACAGCACTCCCCCCCCCCCCGCCGCTATTTTTAACCCTCACCTGCAGTACTCAATATTTTGGTCCTGATCAATCCAGTGAAACACTTCCATTCACTATAGAAATACTAAATGCTGGTTGTTACCTTTAAAGCCCTACATGTCTTGGGACCTGGAATATCTGCGGGACCGCCTCCTGCCACATACCTCCCAACGACCCATAAGATCTCACATGGCTGGCCTCCTTCGGATACCGTCGACCGGCATGCCGGTTGGCGACTACTCGGGGGAGGTCTTTCTCTGTAGCTGCCCCGGCCCTGTGAATGATCTACCCGCAGAGATCCGGACCCTTCCCACTCTCTCGGCCTTCTGGGAAGCCGTTAAAACCTGGCTGTTCAGGCAGGCCTGGGGCTGTTGACCCCAAATACGGTCCAGCCCCATTTAGAATGGAGTGCATGGTGGTGCTGTTTTAAATCTCTTTTCTTTCTCTGTATTTTTATTTATTTATTTATTTCTGTACTGTAAGCCGCCCGGAGTCCTACGGGATTGGGTGGCATATAAATGTCATTAAACTTGCAAACTTGCAAACTAATAGTTCAGGAGAGCAGTGTTACAAGTGGAGAAGGATACTCATTCTCCATCAGTCACAATGTTCTGAAGAACTTGCCTTTCCTTATATATTTGAACTAGGATTTCATCAGAGTCCCGTTTAGAGAAACAGTTCGCTTACAACCCCACCCCCAACCTTGGCCTTCTATCGTTGCTTGCAGAAAGACCAATGGATCAATTGCCCCCTCAGATATTTGGACGGTTCTTTCCAATGACGGGGTGCCTGCTGTGCTCAAAAGAACTGTGCAATAAAGATTTCCAAGTCAACTCCTCGAGTTCAAACCCCCCAAAATACAAAAGGGAATGTTTATATAGAAGGTATTTTAAAGATGGTGCCAAAGCATGGAACATTTGTGAGTTGGGTCAAAGCATGGGGATGAGTGGAGGAGGAAATATTGGTGGGGATTGGCTTTTCCCTCTAGACTTTACCTGCCTCCTGGGCACCGTTTGGGCTTGTGGTAGGCGTCTGTCTGTTGCCATGCATTTGGTGTCAGTACAGTTGACTAGTCCATGGCTCCTGGCAGCATAGACTGGCCAGGGTAGTGTAAAGACTGGTAATATTACATCTTTTGGACTGTTGCTTTCTGGCAGAAGATACAGAACAATTAAACTAGGACCACACGTCTTCTGAATAGCTTTTATCCTAGAGCTATAATTGCACTCAAAATGACTAAAGGGCCACCATCAGTGAGCTGTTGGACAGCATTACTTGGTCTGTTGTGTGGGTGCTTGGTGGTTTAGGGGCGTGGAATTTTTGGTGTGTGTGTATGTGGGATTGTCATGTGTGTTGGGCCTGGTCTCTGGGTGTTATGTGAATGTCGTTGAATTGATATACTGTGTATATAGTACAATGACAATAAAGTCTTCTTCTAATATTTCTTCTTTTTATTCATCTGGGTAGACATGTCAGATCAGTAGGCAACCATGATGGACTTCTGTTTCCCAAGATGTTTCATTTCTCCAACAGGGAGCACAGTAGAGTGGATACTTCATCTCACCTAATGTCCTAGAGTGGTTGTGGGAAATGAAGGGCTGGCAGCTAGGATGGTCAGAAGGCTAGGATAGGAAAAAAAGATAAGGCAAGGCAGGCATTAGCAATAGGCTTTGCCAGGGGTGATGGACCCTGGAATTGTTCAAGGCTGCCAAGGTTGATGCTAAGAGGATCTTGTCGTAATAATGATCTCAAATCCATTCAGTAGTCATTTACCTTTGGAGGTAATTCTTGGAAATGTCATGAAAGCAACAATCCTCTTCTTTTTTTTTTTTTTTTAAAAAAACAACTTCAGCAATCAGTCCTAGATGTTTCCCCTCTTCACCATCTACAATTTGTGAAGGCTCCAAAACAGAGCATTATAACAACAATACAGTAAATTGAAAGTAGAACATTGAATAAGAACTGATCAGAAGATGGAAATGAACAATTAACGCTGACATTCTTTGTTGAATGTTTATCCAACAATGATGAATTTCGGGTTTTGAGTCAAGTACAGCAACTGCGCCCTTCCCATAAATCTCTCATCTCCAAATCTCACAGTCATATATTTACAATTTACAGTTTCACCCCAGATTTCAACACAGAGTCTATCCAGGGTAACTTGGCTGGGGTTACCTTTTCCTTTCAAAGTTTCGGAGTAAAGAAGACGCCATAGCGCAAAGACTGACCAAGGTATATGCCAGCCTTGGATAGCATTTGGGGTGTTGGACTAAGGCCAGCAAGATCATGGTCATGTCTACCTTCACCCATGGAAACTCAGTGGATGACTTTAGCATAGCCACTAAGCAACAACAAAACCTGTATGAGAAGAACCGACAGAAGGACGAACTGGAAGAAGAACCTTATTGCGATCCTGAAGGAAATGAGGAATCTTCTCTTAGAATATAAACAGACTTAGTCTTTTAGATATGCTGCTGTACTATACACATTGCTTATCGGCTCTTGGGCTCTCTCCCACTACCAGGGTGCATATCAGGAGTGGGTTGCTGCTGGCATTACTGCCGGTTCACAACCCGCACACAACGTGTCCATGCGCTGTTCAATGTAAATTTACAGTGAACTGCGCACGTGCAGTCACTAAAATCCCAAATGGCAGTGGCCAAGTGGCAGCGAGGGAATTGGTTCAGAGGCGTGTCAGGCCTGGGTCTCTGCCAGTTCTGCGACCCAGGCCTGAATTCCACTACTGGCTTGACCGAACTGGCTGAACTGGCAACCACCCAACCCTGGTGCATACATTAAAACAGATGTATCCCACTTCTCAGCCCCATATAATTCATGAATAGCCTATACATTTAGAATATTCCAAGCAGAATCTGTAAGTGAGTGAGTTACGTTTCCGTCTGAGCCCCAAGCAAGACACACAATAAAAAGTAGAATGGAGGACTATTGTTTCACATTCAAATAACTACCGGTAGTTACGCCACCTTTCTGAGGATAGCATTCGTTCCCTCCTCCTCCTTCTTGAGCTTTCTGTTTATTTACCCCAAGCAGACTTGGGGACAATCAGCAGACGTAATCCTTACTCAGCCACTGCAGAGAGAGGAGAGCCCTATATGTTTCTTAAAATGTTTGACTAGAACTTCCTCCAAACATGTCCATATTTTACTCTTCTTTCTCAGTTCTTGACTGCATTTGCTTGTCAGTTTCTATATTTAAAAAAAAACAACAACCATATTTCATAGTTCAGAGTGTGTATCAGAGTGAGCCTTCCGTGTTCAGCATGGAGTGTTCTGTTCCAGATTTCAGTTAATCTGCCTCATCCTCCTTGCCAACTAGAACATTGTCTACCAGTCAGGCAATATTCAGTGTATCTTCCACGTATTCATTTGCCACAAGCACTGGTCTGGATATGTAGCTGGGACTGCAACTGGAGACAGTCTCAGCTACAGTAGAACCCTTGATTCCTCCCATGTATCTGGAAAGCATAAGATGAAGAAAGGTTGCAAGTGGTCCTTGACTTACCACCATTCATTTAACAACAGTGCAAAGCTACCACAAATTTGCAAAAATGACTTATAACTTGTACTTACATGCATGATTGCAATTGGAATTGCAACATCCTGTAGTCACGTAATTATGATTTGCAACCTTTGATTTTTTTTGACAATTTCCAGCAAAAAAGACCCATTGGAAAACCTGGATTTGATTCGCTTCTTGAGCACATGCTTTGCTTAATAACCACAGTGATTGTTTAACAACCACCATAAAATAGTATTGTAAAATTGCCTTTGACTTGACTTAAAACCGCAATGACTTACAACAGAAATTCCATTCCTGGTTGTGCTTAAGCTAAGGACTATCTGCACAGAAAATCAGAATTCCATCTACCACCTAAATCTGTTTCCTAATTAAAGCGATCTTCCTTGTCTTTATTTGACTCCATAAACCATATTATAAAGAAGCACTTTTCTTATCTATGCCTCAATTTCCTCCTAAAGGGAAACGGGAGGTTGTTACCATTCCTTCCACCTTTTTTCCCCCTTCCTCAAAGATGCTCATGGATTTTAAGCCAACTTTAAGAGAGACAAAGCTTAGTTCTGAGCAGGGACACCTGTCACTTGAAGGGAAAATATATATTGATTGTTATTAATGGTTCAGCATTTAACTGCTCGGCCCTAAACCAGCCAGAGACAGTGGAGCCAAGCTGTCTGGGACTCCCTGTGATGTTGTAAAATGACAGCCAGGCAAACCGCCTGGAGAAAAGGTGTAACCAGAATTTTAAACTTCATCCCCACCTCAAATGTTCCTATTTGGCATATCACAACAAAATGCTTGGGAATGATGTCAACTAAGAAAGGAGAAAGGATCCCGAAAAGGTGACTTGTTATTTTGCTAAATTTTAAGCTGGGGGGGGGGGGGGATGCAATTGTCTCTTCCCTCTTGAGTCCTGTGAAAAGATGGTACTTTGCAATGCTAGTAATCCATAATGGGGCATTAGATCATGCCTTCTACTGTGGCAGGGGACTTGGAGAAAGCTGCTTGCTATGGATCTCTTCTCTAAGCAGGTTTTCTCTGTCCCCCCCCTTTTGCCCTTCACACTTTGCTTCTCTTTGGGGTCTGAGTTACACAAACTACATATTAGAGAAAAAGAGCAAAGCATTCAATAGTTACAGATCCTTGCTCTTCTCTTCCTATTGTTCACGTGTCCCTCATGACATTACAATATTTTGAGGATGACAAATGATAGGTAATGACTATAGCCAGGATCCAGAGCAATCTTTTTCAGCCCTGGCAATCTTAAGATGTGTGGACTTCAACTCCCAAAGTTCCCAGCTGGCATACTAGCTGAGGAATTCTGGGAGTTGAAGTCCACATATCTTAAAGTTGCCAAGGTTCAAAAACATTGACCTAGAGCAGGGGCATCAAACTGGTGGACTGCAGATCAGATGCATCATCACACACAGGCCACGCTCACCCCCAGCCCTGCAAACAGGAAAAAAAAACAACGGAAAACGTCACGTGACAGCAACAGGTTTGACACCTATCACCTAGAGGCTTGAGGGTTTTGCTACCCAATGATACCGACTTCTGAAATAAACTTTAGATTATGGAAAAGAACACCTTCTCCAACCTGAACTCTCCAGTGCCTCTGTATTACGACTCATTGGCCACAAAAGTCTATAGCCAGGGTTGTGATTCAACAATCACTGGAAAGACCTTGGTCAGGAAAGGGAAAGAATCTGATTTCATTCAAAATATGGTATTTGTTGCTATACCCCTGGTTGGTATGAAGGTTGGTATATCTCTGCAGACCAGTCATTTTTCAGATAGCAAGATAGCAATTAAGAGGTAAGATAGCAATTGAGAGCTACTCTTTTACTGATAGACGTCTAGGAGGCATATTGTACATTGACAAATACAGACCTTTATTTGAAAGGCCGTTGGAGGTGATGTCCTCTATTTTAAGTGTAGCTGAGGCCGAGCCTAATTTAAACTAAGCCTAAAGAATCAGAAGATAAGAGAGAGCAGCCCATTGAAGTTGCTCATCATCAACAATTCATATTTGAGTGACAGCCACCTATGTTCTCCAGCCACATCCCGCCCCACTATGATAAGCTGCATTATATTTTATGTAAATTAACATACCATTCTAATAATAATAAATAACTCCCCATAATAAAGATTGGTTTAAAAGGTCCATGTTAGATATAATTGCAGTGTATTAGCATTGATGAAAAAGTATATGTAATAGTACTTTATGTTCGAAAACAATTATTAGGACCATAATGTCAAAAAAGTGTTCCAGAATGACCATCTAAAAAAGTTATTCATGAAGTCAGAGGACCAACATCTAGAATTGAACATAATGCCAAACATCACAGGAGTTGAAGGAAAGCAATCTGACTCAAGGGGAACTGGAAAAGATTGCAAAACATGGAATTTAAGAACTGAAATAATGTCTAAATGGCACTCTTGATCCTTTTTTTTCTAAAATTCTTTTGAAATCATATCAAATAGGAATTATTAAAATGACTCAGTGAAGACTATATGAACTTTACACTATTGAAGTACACATAGAGACAGACTGCATATAGCAATATATTGTGTGCATGAGTTATCCAGACCCTGTCCCAGCTGAATGCCAAAATATACAGGATTGTGCACGATGCATAATGAAAATATGTGGTTAATTCATCTATTTTGGCCATTTGACTATTGTGCTACTTGTGGGAAGGGGGGAAATACTATTGAGTGCACTGAAGCTTTCAGTCACCAACAATTATATTCAGTATCTTACAACAGCCATTCCCCTCCCCCTCCAATTTTTGAGATTTTATTAAGCACACTTTCACATATATTTTCAAAGCAAAAATTCCCTACATATCCATCCTCAAAGCAACTAAAGGAAAATGAAAAATTGAAAAAATCTCAAGAAGTTGGATTTTGTGTCCAATAGATCATTTATTCAGTGATTTTTCTACTCTAAATCGGAAAGGCAAGACCTATTTTTTTCAAGGTTTCCAAAGAATCAAAATCCAGGTTCCAATGAAACTCAGCCACTCATAGACCACAGAAGATTACCTCACTTCCTCTTTCCTCTCCTTCACGACTGGCTGATCTTCTGTTCAGAATTCTAATTGGCTGGGAGTGCTAGTTAGATGCAGCTAATACACCCCTTGATGGAAGTTGCTAGGGAAGATAAACAGGATGGTGCTATTGCTTACATATCCTGCTTGTAGCTTATTTGTTGACAACTGGTGGCAACTACAGAAAGAAAATAGCCTCTTGGCTTGATCCATCATGGTTCTTATATACAAATTGTGACCTGTTAGGCCTAGTTTCATCTGTGATCAACCTGCCAGCCTTTTTTCTGCCCAAATTTGTTGACTTTGCTATTCCAAATCTGACTTCCTTTCTTTGCCCCCTTTCACTCAAAATATCTCTCTCCACAGTATTAACTACAGCATTCTTCCAAACAATCAGTAGCTAGCTCATCTATACAAGTTTTTTTGCAAGTTTCCCCACAAATTGGCATAATCTGTTGTGATGTATGGGCTCATATCCAGGTGTGTGGCAAAGTTGGCTAAGATCGTGAGTGTTGAAAGTGGCTTAAAGGTTGCTTGACTAAAGGTGCACAGAGGAATGTAATCACATTTAAAGAGGTAAGAGGGCATGATCTGCATTAAGGAGAGGATTGTGCATCAGACTAAATAGTAAAAGTCAATCTCAACTCTACATGGACATGCCAATGGTTTCTTCTTCCCAACCGTGACAGCTTTAAACTTGCTGATTTCAAGGGCTTAGACATTTTGTTTCTCAAAATGCTAGCTGGGGAATTATGAATGTTGGAGTCCATATGTCTTACTTAAAGTCTCCTAGTTTGAGAAACACTGACTTAAGACTTTTTTTTAAGGAAAAAAAAAGAATGGATTCACTCTTTCTTTTCACCCCAAAGCATCCTGGTTTAATCCTCAGCATCTCTCAAGTACAGCAAGAAAATATTCCTGTCTAAAGCTCTGCCTCTCTGCAGGCCAGTGCACAGCATTATTTTGATGGTCAGTAGAACTTGGTTGCAAAAATCTGGATAATACATTGCAAGAAAGAAATAATGCTGTTTATTTTTATTTAGTTAGTTTGTCAAACATGTACAAGATCGCAGGTATAAATATAAGGAGCCGAGGTGGCGCAGTGGTTAAATGCAGCACTGCAGGCTACTTCAGCTGACTGCAGTTCTGCAGTTCGGCTGTTCAAATCTCACCGGCTCAGGGTTCACTCAGCCTTCCATCCTTCCCAAGTGGGTAAAATGAGGACCCGGATTGTTGTTGGGGGCAATATGCTGACTCTGTAAACCACTTAGAGAGGGCTGAAAGCCCTATGAAGCGGTATATAAGTCTAACTGCTATTGCTATAAACATGGACATGAACAAAGGAAATGAGTACAAATAGATGGGGACAGTAGGACAGGGACGGTAGGCACACTGGTGCACTTACGCACGCCCCCTCCTTATGGATCTCTTAGGATTGGGGTGAAGTCCATGGTTGAAGCTGTGGGAGGGTTTGAGGATGTAACAACAGGAGTCAGGTAGAGCATTCCAGGCATTGACCACTCTATTGCTGAAGTCGTATTTTCTGCAATCGAGTTTGGAGCAGTTAACCTTGAGTTTGTATCTATTGTTTGCCCGTATATTATTGAGGTTGAAGCTGAAGTAGTCATCGACAGGTAGGATGTTGTAGCAGACAATTTTGTGTACTATGCTTAGGTCAGACTGTAAGTGGCATTGTTCCAGGTTATCTAAGCCCAGAATTTTGAGCCATAAGGGTGGCATAGGGGATTCTATTGTAAGCAGAGGAGTGAAGTATTCTTCTCGTGAAATACTTTTGAACCAGCTCAATTGTATTAATGTCTGACAAACAGTGTGGATTCCAGGTAGATGAACTGTATTCAAGAATTGGTCTGGCAATGTTCTGTCACCTTGCTATATCATGTGGCCGTTTTGACTGTTGCACGCTGGGTCTGGTATCCCTATCATTGCCAATCAAAGGATTGCAAATAATTTTTAGCTCTCATGCCAGATCTCTTATTCCAGACTAAAAGCAAGCCAATAAATTGATCCCAGTCAAAATACAAATCAGTGATAATTTAATTAAAAGTATAGTAATTAATTCATTACAATTATTTAATTCATGGAACATAATAATCCTTTTCTGTGCAAAACTATAATTTGGTGAATAATTATTGCCAGTCAGTAAAGTCTTTGATGAATTCAGATTCGGTTTCTTGCAGAAGTCCTAGCAAGGTTCAATATCTGGCATTTATTTATTTTTTTTAAATCCTGAGGCAGGGTTGGGAAGGACTCCTGAAATTCCAGTCAGTATCAGCAATAATGAACTAGATGGACCAGTATTTTGACTCACTTGAAGACAGCTTTCTATACTTCATCTTTTTTCCCCTTAGGTCTTACCAGTTTCATTTATTTATTACTCAGGTTTCAAGGCCACTTCAGTCATACCCTAAATGGTGTGCACTCCATTTCGGTAACCAGGACTGAAAGAACACAAACAGTCAATACTAACAAAATTTTAATGTTCTTCCAGTACAGTTCATAAGCAATCACTATCTGACGGGTATCCATCGGCACGTCAATCTTCTGAAGCAACTAGATCTTGACAGCTTTCCTGAATTTCAAAAGGTTCAGATTCATGACAGACCACAGGGCAAATGCTACTGCATAAGTGAGACCACTTCCTAGGCTTGTTCACATCCTCCATATGAATTTGCAAATGTGTCTCAAATTTTAGGATAATCAGGTAAATCTGGATACAACATTAGCTCCAGTAATGCAGTACCAGAATCACCAACCTGCTTTGGAACAGGACAGTCCAACTCTTAACCTAGTGGACCATTAACAGTAGCACTTAGACTTACTGTATATACTGCTTCACAATGTTTTACCGCTCCCTCTAAGCAACTTACAGAGTCAGCATATTGCCCCCCCCCTCCAACAATCTAGGTCCTCATTTTACCAACCTCGGAAAGATGGAAGGCTAAGTCAAACTTGAGCTGGTGATAATCGAACTGCTGGCAGTCATGAGAGTCAGCCTGCAGTTCTTTTACTAGAGAATTGAAAGGTCTTTTCTTTCATCAGTTTCACAGGCACAAAAAAGGAAAATCAGGATAACTATCAGACATAAGACAGAACATAACTGTCTGGTGTATTTGGCTGGGTTGGGTTGTCCAAATTGGCATTCAGCTATCAATCTGGGTAATGCCCAGACATAAATCTTTGCATGGTTGAGTGCCTGACACTAGTAAAGGAATGTCTCAGTGAAAAGAGAATGATATTTTTAAAAAGTTTTTGTTTTAATCTTAATGCATCAGCTCCGGCTTTGCGTGTCCTCTCTTGACTAAACCCTTGCTGTTTTCCACAAGGCTTTCTTGAAAATCTGGGGGTGTGCTAATGGTAGTTGAGTCGTATTGGGAAACTGCTGCATTTTCAATGGCACCTCCTTAGATGCAAGATGCCTGAATCATCTTCACTTCTAAATTCCATGCAGATTCTTACAGGGAAAAATAAAATCTTTTTTGAATTTTCATTCAAATCACAGAATCACGGGAATGTCTGAACAATAAGAACCTTTCTTCAAATAAGAACGTAGCATTGAGAATAAGAGCTGCTAATAGATATGTGTCTTTACTATCTGATTTCCTCCAGGATATTTCTCTATGTGTATGTATGTATGAATATATGTATATAATTATTGTCTGTAATTATAGGTTGATAATTATATAATTCACAGTATGTGTATCATAAGTGAAAGACTGGGCAAACTGGCAACTAGGAAGGGTGTAACCTGTATCATAAGTTAATAAAAGAGAAAATACAACTATTTTTCTTTTTGATGTAGCTCTGATCTTCCCAGTCAAGATGGCATAGTGAAAAAAAAAATTAATGGCAGTTTCCATTAGATGAGATTAAGCAGGGTGGGTAACTGAGATCATTGACATTCCTATAAGGCTGAAAATGGGTTGGCTTGACAAAAAATCTTCAGGATATGTCTCTTAAAAGTTGAATTATCGCATGTAAAATACCAGAATAATCCAAAAATTGAGAGAATAGTAAAGAGGCCATCCACAACTCATAGGGTCATCGTTTCAGAGATATTTCCTTATCTATTGTTGAAAGAAATGTCTTTCTGGGTTCAGCTCCAAGTGGGGGAAAAGACATTGGAGACATGGAGGCTGCTTGGAAAGATGGTTTTAATGGTGGACAGGACCACATGGCTTGATTCCTGAACAGAAAAGGTGATCACATGCTTCAATGTTGGGTGAAGAAGAAGAGAGCCAAAGAGAGAGAGTGAGGAAGGGGCTTTCTGGGCTTTTTATAATTTGTTCAGCCCCACCTCTCTATTTCCTGTTCCTGTGCAAGAAATGTATTCTGATTGGTTGTCAGACTCCCATGGGGCCATGCAGGGGCAACTCTCTAGGCTGTGTTTTGAATTCCAAGTTTAATTGAATTCTCAGCTGCCATGTGGTGAGTTGGGTAAAGGGCTAATACTATCATGCCTAAATCCTATCACCCTGGAGCTATTATGTAGAATAGACTGGCTTGGGAATTTTAATGGCCCATTGACAAAGGGGAATGGGCAGGAAGCTGCAAGGAGTTACTTTGTCTTTAAAACATGTTTCTCTCTGTAATATTCTGCCTTTTCAATATTTTCTAGGATATTTCATTCTTCTAGGAGAGGGCTGGGTGCTAACTTTCTACAGTATACAGAGAAACAAAGTGATCAAGAGCAACACAACAAAAAAAAAGCAGTGAGAGCAACTGGAAGCAGTTAGTGGGACTAGAATAGGGCAGGGCCGTTTACTGAATGTCCAAGCAGTGACACAGCACTGAAGCAACCACAAATTTGCCAAATTTCAATAAGTTAGGCTATGTAAGGTACCTTGGTTGAAAAAACGTTGCCTGATGATGTTTCACCCAGTTAAAGATTACAGACATGATAGTATTAGTAGTATATAGATAATAGATGAGGGGGAAGGGGTGAGAAGAAGAAGGAGAAAGAGAAGGAGAAACAACAACAGCAACAACAGTGGACTTAGCTGCTGCAAGAAGAACTCAGAGACTGAGTACAATTGATACCATGACAAAATAGCAACAAGGGTGCATTGGAAGATTTGCAAGAAAAACAATTTGGCTGTAGGGAAGAACTGGCAGGACATTAAAATAGATAAATTAATAAGAAACGAAGAAGCTAAAGTAATCTGGGACTTTGGAATTCAAACAGACAGGCACCTGCTGCAAAACTCTCCAGATGACAATTATTGATAAGAAAGACAGAAAACCTGAGTAATGGATGTGGCAGTACAGACAGCAGAATAGAAAAGAAAAAATTGGGGAAGATAACAAAATACAAAAAAAAAAACAAAAAACCACCAAACCCTGCAAATAGAATGACTATGGCAAAAGAAAGCAAAAGTAATAACAATAGTAATGGGTTCCTTGGATACAACCCCAAAACAATTGAAGCAATACTTGAACACAATGACAAAATCACTAAAAATCCATTGCAAAAAGCAGCTTTACTTGGAACAGTTTACATCTTGCGAATATCAAACGAAACAGCCAGACCCACACTTAAAGAGTTCAATTAGATGTTTTATTGCTCAAGCCTATTCACAGGAATCTTCTCAGACTGAGAGTTTGTACTTGGGTCAGAGTAGATAAGGTTGAATGTAATTCAAGATGGTAGGAGGACATTGCTCTCTTATTCCCATGTAGAGATTCCAGACTAATTCCCCATTTGACTCCTCCCCATAGCTAGTCTCTCTTCCATATTGATAATACCTTTAACACCATCAAACATAGCAATAGCAATAGCAATAGCAGTTAGACTTATATACCGCTTCAAACATCAACATCTGCCTATTCAAGATCCTTGGGAAGGACTCAATGTGTGGATAAAAATGCCAAATCCATTCTGAACATGACTGACTGTAATAATAATAATAATAATAATAATAATAATAATAATAATAATAATAACAACAACAACAACAATTCAGTAGCACAAATGATCCATTGGAATTTGTGCAAAAATTATAATATTAAAACAGCAACAAACTGGTGGGAACATCAGCCTGAAAAAGTCACCGAAAATCAGATGGTCAAGATCTTGTGGGATTTCCGTATACAAACCGACAAAATACTGGCGCATAATACACCAGACATCACACTGGTTGAGAAAAATAAGGTCACAATCATAGACATTGCAATACCAGGTGATAGCAGGGTCGCCGAGAAGCAACATGAAAAAATCGCAAGATACCAGGACTTAAAAATCGAAATTCAACGACTATGGCACAAACCAGCAGTGGTAATTCCAGTGGTAATTGGCACACTGGGTGCTATTCCAAAAGCACTGGAATTACATTAAAACAGTTAAAAATTGACAAAATCACCATCAGTCAAATGCAAAAAGCCGCACTGCTTGGATCTGCACGCATATTACGAAAATACGTTACGACGTCCTAGGCCCCTGGGTGGGGCCCGACTAGTAACCAATGCCAAATCCGGCGAAACAACTGGCCGCTGTGATACAATTGTATAATAATAATAATAATAATAATAATAATAAACTCCGCCGTTGCCGGTCCCAAGCCCGGATGAGAAAGGAGGAAGGTTGGGGTCAGGTTGGCATCTGGTCCCGTAAAAAAAAAACCTGCCAACCCATACAATATGGTGAAAAAAACAAATAAGAATTCCATACCGCATCGGTCGTCGCGCGGGTTAACAAGGGCCGCGGCGGATGTTGGGGTCCCTGGACATCCGTCGACAAGTGGGCTACAAGTGGACCAGCCAACAAAACGACAAAAATATAGTGCAGATGAAAACCGTGCCATAATGGCCTGTTACTACAACTCAGAGCCAGAAAAAAGAGGCTATTTAAAGAGAATGTATGAATTATGGAAACAACAATATCCACATTCAAATGTTAGTGAACAACGACTAGCAGATCAAAGGCGATTTATTATACGGAATAAAGTATTTAGTGAAGTTGAACATGAGGAAATTCAGGCAAATTGCAGAACCCAAAAAACAATATCACAAGCGGAAATAACTGATATTCAAGACACAACTAAAGACATTATAGTAGAACTCCCAGAAGAAGCTCTCGGGGAGGAAATAACATCACCACCACTAGAACCAGTTATCACTGAACCAACTGATGAACTAACTCAAAAACAAAAAGAATTGAAGGATAAGATCATGGAGCATTTTCTGCTTAATGAGGAAAGGCAACGTTTACCATCACTAAAAACTGTGCCTAAGAAAATTTTGGCCCCTATCATGAAAATGGTTAATGCAGTGTTTTCAACAATTGAACCGGGATCCATCTTGGAAACAAACCAGTTAATGTATAGTGCAGCTGTAATAGTCACTAATGAACTAGGCATTAAAATTAAAGTACCTAGTCACACAACAGAAAAAGCATCAAAGCCAAAGTGGAAAATCCGTTTAGAACAAAAAATCAAAAAATTAAGGGCAGATGCTAGTAACTTAAAGAACATGCATGAGCAACGGCTTAAAAACAACAAAATCATAGATCGGCTAATCAGGAGATATAGATTGGATACAAGAAACATCAATGAAGCTGTAGAGATTGTAAAACAGCTGATAACAGCAACAGCTAGAAAAATTGAAAGATATGAGGCACGAATCATCCAATATAAACAAAATCAGCAATTTCGATCAGACCAACGGCGTTTTATCAAAGTCTTAATGTAAATGGTGACACCAAAAGTGAAAAACCAGAAAAACAGGCCACAGTTGAATTCTGGAAAGAATTGTGGGAAAATGCAAAGGACTACAACAAGGAAGCAAAGTGGATACATGACTTTGAGAAAAGCATTGGCAACAAACAAATGCAAGTATTAGAAATAACAACTGAGATGGTCAAAAATCGAGTTAAAAAGGTAAAGAATTGGACATCACCTGGAAAGGACCAATTACATGGTTTCTGGCTCAAATATCTGACCAGTTTACATGCAATATTGGCCAGGCAACTGAATGAAATTTTACAAAAGGGCCAAATTGATGAATGGTTGACAACTGGAAAAACATACTTGATTCAGAAAGATGCAACTAAAGGAACAACACCTGAAAACTACAGACCAATAACATGATTGCCAACAACCTTCAAACTACTCACAGGCATTATTGCAGATAACATGATGGATTATTTGGAAACAAACAACATCTTGCCAGTAGAGCAAAAAGGCAACAAAAGAAGGAGCAGGGGCACAAAAGATCAGCTTCTAATTGATAAAATGATATTAGAAAATTGTAAGAACAGAAAAACGAACTTGAATATGGTCTGGATTGATTACAAAAAGGCATTTGACTCACTGCCACATAGTTGGATCATAAAATGCTTAGAAACAACTGGCATTAGCAAAAATATTACATCCTTTACTGAAAAGGCGATGAAACAATGGAGAACTGAGTTGGCAGTAGGGAATGAGATCTACGGAATGGTTAATATCAAGCGAGGAATTTTCCAGGGTGATTCACTTTCACCTCTTCTCTTCATCATCGCAATGATCCCACTATCAGTAATCTTAAAAAAAATGAAATTAGGCTACCAAACAGCCAAAGAAGCTGAAAAAATTTCACATTTACTATATATGGATGATTTGAAACTCTATGGAAAGTCAGAAATAGAAATCCAATAATTGACAAACACAGTCCGAGTATTCAGCACCGATATTTCAATGCAGTTTGGCATGGAAAAATGCGCCACTGTATCCATAAAAAGGGGCAAAATCACTGCATGTGAGGGAATTGAAATGCCCAATGGCCAATTAATTAAATGCAAAGAAAATGAAGCCTACAAATACTTAGGCATTCTGCAGTTGGATAACATCAAGCATGGAGAAGTAAAAACTATTGTCAGGCGAGAGTACACCAACAGAGTTAGGAAAATTTTAAAATCTAAATTGAATGGTGGAAATACAATCAAGGCCATAAATACCTGGGCAATACCAGTTATAAGATACACAGCTGGTATAGTTAACTGGACACAAGCTGATTTGGACCGTTTGGACCGAAAAACCAGGAAACTAATGACAATGCACTACAGTTTACATCCACGTGGTGATACTGATAGACTATATCTGCCCCGAAAATCAGGTGGCAGAGGATTATTACAAGTGAAGCAAACAGTTGAAGAAGAAAAACATGGACTGGCTGATTATTTAAAAGAAAGTCAAGAACATCTATTAATCGAAGTAAAGAACAAAAATCTACTGAAGGCCCAACAGACAAAACAAGAATACAGAAAAGATGTGATAAAATCAAGAATGGAGAGTTGGCAGAACAAAGCACTGCATGGCCAATTTCTGGAAAAAATAAAAGATAAAGTGGACAGTGAACAAACTTGGTTATGGTTAACAACAGGTACATTAAAGAAAGAAACAGAGTCACTAATCCTGGCTGCGCAAGAACAAGCTATCCGCACAAATGCCATTAAGGCCAAAATCGAAAAATCCTCTGATGATGCCAAATGCAGACTTTGCAAAGAAGCTGATGAAACTGTTGATCACATACTCAGCTGCTGTAAAAAAATCGCGCAGACTGATTATAAATTGCGGCACAATTCAGTAGCACAAATGATCCATTGGAATTTGTGCAAAAATTATAATATTAAAACAGCAACAAACTGGTGGGAACATCAGCCTGAAAAAGTCACCGAAAATCAGATGGTCAAGATCTTGTGGGATTTCCGTATACAAACCGACAAAATACTGGCGCATAATACACCAGACATCACACTGGTTGAGAAAAATAAGGTCACAATCATAGACATCGCAATACCAGGTGATAGCAGGGTCGCCGAGAAGGAACATGAAAAAATTGCAAAATACCAGGACTTAAAAATTGAAATTCAACGACTATGGCACAAACCAGCAGTGGTAATTCCAGTGGTAATTGGCACACTGGGTGCTATTCCAAAAGCACTGGAATTACATTTAAAACAGTTAAAAATTGACAAAATCACCATCAGTCAAATGCAAAAAGCCGCACTGCTTGGATCTGCACGCATATTACGAAAATATGTTACGACGTCCTAGGCCCCTGGGTGGGGCCCGACTAGTAACCAATGCCAAATCCGGCGAAACAACTGGCCGTTGTGATACAATTGAATAATAATAATAATAATAATAATAATAAAGAAATGCCTGAAAATCTTTGGCATCAGCAGCAACATACAAAAATTCATGGAAACTTCAATGAAAATGAAGCTTATAGCTAATCAAGAAGTACTGGGTGAAGTTGAAATTAAATGAGGCATTTTCCAGGGCGATTCCCTTTCACCCCTACTATTTATACTCTCAATGCTACCACTGACAATCATTTTGAAGAAGATGAACTATGGATTTGAACTTGCAAAGAAAGGACTGAAAAGTTCGCATTTGGTGTACATGGATGATTTGAAGCTGTTTGGTAAAGTAAAAGCTGAACTGAATTTATTAATTGAAAGCACAAACGAATTTAGCCAAGACATTGGTATGCAGTTTGGAATTGACAAATGTGCAACAATGGCAACCAAAGCAGGCAAGGTCATAGAAGATGATGGAATAGAACTTGAGAATGAAGATATGATAAAGGCAGTAAAACGAGAAGAAGGTTACAAATACTTGGGGATTTTAGAGGCCTCTGACTTAATGCATAATAAAGTAAAGGAATTAACTTCAGCCAAGTACATTTGACGAATTTGCAATATATTAAAGTTCAAATTGAGTGGAGGAAACATCATAAAAGCCATAAATACCTGGGCTATACCTGTGATTCGATACTCTGCAGGAATAATTGACTGGACCCTGATGGAGTTGGACAATTTGGACAGAAAAACAAGGAAGCTTATGACAATGAATCATGCTTTGCACCCTAAAAGTGATGTTGACCGATTATATCTACTAAGAGCAGAGGGTGGTCGAGGACTCCTACAAGTAAAACAGACTGTGGAAGAAGAAAAACACAGCTTGAATGATTACATCCAGAAAAGTGAAGAACCAATGATTAAGGAAGTAAATAAAGGAGGCCTTTTAAAGACAACTAAGTCAAAAGCTGAATATAAGAAAGAAGTAATTGAGAAGCGAGCTGAAAAATGGAAAAAACAAAGCTGTGCATAGCCAATACTTGAAAAGTATTGAAAGCAAAGCTGACCAAAAGCTAACTTGGAACTGGTTAAGATCAGGAGCACTAAAAAAAGAAACAGAAGGCTTTATTTTGGCAACTCAAGAACAAGCCTTAGCCACAAACTGCATGAAGGCAAAAATTTAACATGTTACCACCAACAGCAAATGTCGCCTCTGTAATGAGAAAGATGAGACAGTCGACCACTTGATCAGTGGGTGCAGCAAAATTTCAAAAACTGACTACCTACAGTACAGCAAAAAACACTGGGAACATCAGGTTCAGAAGGTTTTAGAGAATGAGAAAGTCAAGATCTTGTGGGACTTCAGAATTCAGACTGACAGGCACTTGGCCCACAATACACCTGACATAACAATAGTTGAAAAGAAAAAAGTATGGTTGATTGACATTGTAATACCTGGAGATGCATGAATTGAAGAAAAAAATCACAAAATACCGGGACTTGCAAATTGAAGTTGAGTGACTGTGGAAAAAGAAATCGTGTGTTGTCCTGATTGTAATTGGGGCCCTTGGAGCAATACCTAAAGAGCTACCTCGCTATTTGGAAATTTTAAATTTATCAGACTTGAACATTCTAATTCTACAAAAAACCACCCTACTTGGAACAGCTTATATCCTCTGATGTTACCTTAACAG
Organism: Thamnophis elegans; assembly: GCF_009769535.1. Classification (NCBI taxonomy): domain Eukaryota; kingdom Metazoa; phylum Chordata; class Lepidosauria; order Squamata; family Natricidae; genus Thamnophis; species Thamnophis elegans. Next base: position 123,393,384 of record NC_045544.1, on the reverse strand, counting down.
TTCCTAGGTCCTTGGTTAGGACTCGAGCTGTTGAGCTACCAACCAGCCCCAAAGGCTGTGAATCTCACCAAAGATTAACCACATATAATAGGATCTATTGAATTCAGTGGATCACCCACATTAGAGAATAACTGCAGTCAGGTATCTACTTCTCTAGGAGTAAAACTAACCAAATGTAATTGACTTGTTTCTGCATAAAAATACATTGCCTTGCACTATGGAAAAAGTGAAAGTTTCAGCTTCAAACTTCCAACACTGTGGACAACTTTTACTTATTTATAAAGTTTAGCTACTTTACCTCTTGCAAAGCGCTCTGATCTGACAGATGCTGGGATCTCAAGGAAAGTTTAGCTAGTACCACTGCAAAGCCATTACCCAAGAAGTCAATATGTACTTTGGCAGAGGAATCATCTCTCCTATAGATCTTTACTCAGAAATAGGTTAATTCAACCAGACATATTCTCAGGTAAGCAGGTATAACACTGCTGACTTACAAACTAATCTGTATTCTGTCAGTTGATAAAAGCATACTTTGCGATTTCTGCATCAGGGGAGTAAACCAAAGTGTGGGGGATTTTTAGCTGTCTGGCTGGGCAAACCGGCATTCATCTGTCAAAGTGGGTAATAGAATAGAGAGGAAAAAAGAAAAGAGGAAAAAAGAAAAACAATATGTTTACGGGGTGTATCAAAAGTCAAACCTCATAGGCCAATCACAATGTTTATTAAATAACTTTTGCTGTACGTAAGAATGTTCAAAGGCCATGTATCAAATGAGTAAAAGCCCTTAAAACCTGGCTGTTTCGACAGGCCTGGGGCTAAAGAACCGTTGCCCCTATCTCGAATGGTATGATTGTTGCGTGTTTTTAAATTATGTATTGTTTTGTGTTGTTAATTTGTCTGTATCCCCCTTCCCTGGTTTGAGTTGTGAGCCGCCCTGAGTCCCCCTTCGGGGGAAAAGGGTAGCATACAAATGAAATAAACATTCAAACATGTTTAGAAGAAATTGGCAAACGATTCAAACATTTAATATAATAAATTGTCTATGGGGCTTGACTTTTGGTAAATCTTGTAATGAGTTTCCCATGTAAAATTTCATGCATATACATACATATATATGCATATATACACATACATAACCATTTTGATTGATGATGATCATATTTCTTTGCAATCTTCAGTAAATAATTTAGGTCTATAGGCAACAAATTAATAGCTCACATGTAACACCAAGTCTTCAATTCATTCGTTAACTGGGGTTATAAATTTGCTTTTCCAGTTTGGAATAACTAATTTCTTGGCAATAACAAGGGCATGGATAATCCATTTCCAGTATCTGACTGGCAATTTTCCTGTAGAAGGTATGTCATTCAGAAGAATGTGGGCATATGAAAATATTAAACTATTTTCCAAACAAAGAACGACTTGCCTCCAGAAATTGTGAGTGCGCCAACACTGGAGGTTTAAAAAAAAGATTGGACAACCATTTGTGTGAAATGGTATAAGGTTTCCTGCTTGAGCAGTGGGTTGGACTAGAAGACCTCCAAGGTCCCTTCCAACTCTGTTATTCTAAATTTAATAAATGCAATTGCTTCATCCCAGAATTATTTTAGGACATTGCAAAGAGATGTGGTTCAATAACAAATAACTTTTCTACACACAATGATTGCCATCCAGCATCTGATTCCAGGAACAAAAGGCTTCTCTCAATTATGGTTGTGTTCCCATCAGCTAACCCATTCTGATGTTTATCCCAGGGAAAATAATTCACCCTTGTAAGCAAAACGCAGACAGCCAAGGAAGGGGCGGGAGAAGAGAGTCTGCAATGGTCCAGTCAGTGTTAAAGCCAGCAAGGAGACATCTACCTATCCCACTTCATTTGATGTTTGATCCACCTTCCCAGAGCAACAGGGTGGGGAGAGACAAGCTAATAAAATGAAATAATCAGGGAGGTAATACCAAGATCCCTTTGCTGGAAGGCAGTTGTAAATCTTGGTCTTTGGGCCAGCAGTTTGGCAGAGCATGGCTGTCCACAGTTTAAATACCACACCCAAACTAGGGGTTGCTTTAGATTAAAACTAACTCAGCAGCTGTTGATATGATGTGCTGCTAAACCCTGCCCATGGCCCTATTACGTGTGCTGCGCAAAGACAGTCAGTCTGCTCTCCTCTTAAATAGCTCTTGCCATTAAAAATCTTTCTTTAGTCCAAAATGTGCTGTAATTTCTATACCTTGAATTTAGTAAGGCTGTTATATTTGTGCTGCAGAAATATGGATGAACACCAGGCGCAGTCACAAATTGCAGCCCAGATAAGATGGACCTAGATTGAACCTTGAGTACTAGAACAATAGAGAATGAGTTCTTCAGATCTTCGAAAAGAGTTGATACATTTAACAGTCTATTCTCTGGGCTAAACTTATATTCACTTCCTACAAACGAATCTCATGAGATCTATCTACTCTTCTGGTCACCTTCCTCAAGACTATCTTAACTTTGCTGATTCTAATGTTATGCAGTTAGTTTGCAATATTTAATATGCGTTAGCTATCTTTAAATAAGGTTGCATCATTTTGTGTAGTAGCTGCTAAATATGATGCAGTAATTAAAATCAACCCAGGCAAAAGGATTAGGCAGTTGCGGCTGATGATTCAACCAGAGCTAAAGCTCTTTTTCTGTTGGACTTAGAGTAAGGTAGTTTTTCAAACACCCCTATAAAATAATATAGGGGGGAAAGCGTTTTTTATTTATTTTATTTATTATTCAATTTCTATAGCCTTTATCTCACTCAATGATTCTGGGTGGCTTACAATTCTACACACACACACACACACACACACACACACACACACACACAGCAATTAAAAATACTGTTTTGTGTTGTTGTCAAACTGTCTGTATCCCCCTTTCCTTGTTTGAGTTGTGAGCCGCCCTGAGTCCCTTTAGGGAAAAGGGCGGCATACAAATGAAATAAAACTCTAAAACTCTAAACTCTAAAAATACTAAAATCATTTTAAAAGAAAAAAAAACATCCAGATTAAATAAGATACTTGACAAGTTAGCAATGCAGCCAGGGAATAGGGTCTTTTACACATTCAGCGTCCCAGGCATGGGAACATAGCTAGATTTTTAGGGCCTTACGCAAGGCTAATAGGGTTGGGGCCATTCAAATCTCTGAAGGGGATTTGGCCCCATTGATGTTCCATAGAGCAAGGGCCATTCAAATCTCTGAAGGGAGGATGTTCCATAGAGCAGGGGCCACCGAGGAAAAAGCTTGTCTTCTGGTCCCTACCAGCCAACCAACATACTTTGGCTAATGGATCTGCAGCATGCCCTTTCTGCTTGATCCAGTTGGATGGGTAGAAACTCTTGGAAAAAGGCCATCCCCTCAGGTGACCCTGATGTTTAAATTGGAACAAATATAACCTCATCTCAAACAGAACAGAGAAGAGTCCTCCATTCTTCTGCTCACAATAGAATACCTTATACCACCAGGCTTGAAATTTTGGGCTTAGACAACTTAGAACTACACCGCCTTCTGTCTGACCTGAGCGTAGTACACAAAATTACCTGCTACAATGTCCTACATGTCAATGACTACTTCAGCTTCAACTGCAACAATACACGAGCACACAATAGATACAAACGTAAGGTAAACCGCTCCAAACTCGATTGTAGAAAATGCGACTTCAGCAAGAGTTGTCAGTGCCTGGAAAGCACTACCTGACTCTGTGGTTTCATCACCATACCCCGTAACTTTAACCTTAAACTGTCTACCGTGGACCTCACCCCATTCCTAAGAGATCTGTAAGGGGCACACATAAGCGCACCAACGTGCCTACTGTCCCTGTCCTACTGTCCCCACTTATTCGTATCCATTTCCTGTATTCATAATCATGTTTATACTTATATCTGTTATCTTATACATGCTTGACAAAATAAATAAAATAAAATAGAATAGAATCTAGAATCAAAACCTGCAAACTGTAAGATTTCTATCTTATCCGGTGCTTTGTGGGGATTAACACTATAAATTCCAGTTCTATGTTTCTTTTGCTGTATCATATTCTTCCCCGATAAGTAAGAAATGTCTGTCCAGGGAAAGATAGTTCAAAACTGGCTCTGCCTTCACAAAAAACTGATCTAAGATCCATCCGTGAATATAATACTTATACAATAAAAGGTGGAGAAAGACATGCCTGTCCCTAGAGATTTTAAAATGAAATGAAAGGAACAAGCATGAAAACGGAGAAGTTGAAACGAGAGAAGCACAGACAACACAGGTTAGATTATGTAGGAAGTTAGCACCCACCCCTCTCCTAGAAAAATGAAATATCCTGGGAAATATTGAAAAGGCAGAGTATTATATTTCCCTGGATAAGAAATGGGGAAACATGTTTTTAGGCAGGAAACAGACTCACTCTTAATAGCCCCCGCCTTTGTTAATAGGCCATTAAAAAAAACCTGGGTCAGTCTATTCTACATAACACAGATCTCCCCCTTCAGCTCCAGGGTGATGGGATTAAGGCATGATAGTATTAGCCCTTTACCCATCTCACCACAGGGCACCTGGGAAGAGGCAATGATCAACCAAACTTGGACTCAAAGCACAGCCTACAGAGTTGCCCCTGCATAGCCCCATGGGAGTTTGACAACCAATCAGAAAACATTTCTTACACAGGAACAGGAAACAGAGAGATGGGACTGAACAGGTTATAAAAAGCCTAGCAAGCCCCTTCCTCAGCCCTTCTCTTCTTCTCCACCAACATTGAAGCATGTGATCACCTTTTCTGTTCAGGGCTCAAGCCATGTGGCCCTGTCCAACAATAAACCATCTTTCCAAGCAGCCTCCATGTCTCCAGTGTCTTTTTCCCCACTTGGAGCTGAACCCAGAAGGACATTCTTCCAACAGTTCATAAGTGAATTATGGGAAATACGGTGACAAAGGCCCCAAAACAGGTCTTCTGGGAATTCATTTCACTGGACTTCCTTGATATCAATGTTGAAAAACATATCTGACAACTAGGATCAAACCTGTTTGCCAAATCAGGACTTACTTCTAAAGCTGAGAATTGGTCACTTATAGCAATAGCAATAGCAGTTAGACTTACATACCGCTTCATAGGGCTTTCAGCCCTCTCTAAGCGGTTTACAGAGTCAGCATATTGCCCCCAACAACAATCCGGGTCCTTATTTTACCCACCTCGGAAGGATGGAAGGCTGAGTCAACCCTGAGCCAGTGAGATTTGAACAGCCGAACTGCAGAACTGCAGTCAGCTGAAGTAGCCTGCAGTGCTGCATTTAACCACTGCGCCACCTCGGTTCAGTGGTTCACATATAGTATGTGAAACTGTCCCTACCTTCTTGTTCTGATAGCACCTTTGGTCAAACTGATATTTTATTGATGCTGTAACAAGAACCAAGTAAATATTTTTGCTAGGCTTTCATGTTATTCTGTACTCATGGAACATTCACATCAAACATTTGAAAATTTGCCAGATCTTGAATTGTAGGAAAATTTCATTTTAATCTTAAAATTACTTTTTTTTTTGGGGGGGGGGGGACTTCTATAGATATTAAGTTGCATATGCTTGCACAAAAAAAAATCTAAAAATCCACAAACCCCAAATGGGTAGGCTTTCTGTTTTTGATTAATTAATAAGGTTTGATGAGGTATTTAAAATTACCTTTAATCACTGTGCTTAACAGGGTGGGGCGGCAATTTTGTGCTGAGGCAGATCATATATTTTCAGAACATTTGCTTAATGCCAAGGGTTACAAAATAGAAGGATAGCATCTCATTTCAAATTCCCTTTGCCTTGATAAATTGTAGAATGGGGCAGATAACACAGAGGCAAAATGCAGCAGAGATAAAGTGAAGGTGGAAACTTGCAAGAAAAGATAAATCAAATGCCTGAGAGGGGTAGGATGGCAAATTAACACATGCCAATTTGAAGGGAGGAGATGCTGAGTACTTGTGCATCCCACTCTCTTTTCTATACCTGTATTGTGATCATTTGTTCCTGGCTTGTTCCAAAGGAGAGCCTTGGTTTGGGGAAAAAGGGGGCAGTTGCAGTGTTAAATATAAGCAATGATATAAACATGTCAACTGGCAACTGAATGATGAAATAATAAAATCATTCAGTTTGATCCTTCTGAAGCTGGTTTGAGTAGCACTGCATGCATAAAACTTCCCTACTACACCCATAAAAGTGTATGCCCTGGTTTATACATTGTGCTGAGCCATGGTTCGTTCAACTCTGCTTTGTTGCGTGAACCACAATTAGCTGGCTTTGTTGCATAATATATTATTTCTTAAGTATTAAGTCTATAAGCCTTCAAGTCGAAGCCAAATCAAATCATATAACGATGTAGCACACAATGTCAATTCAGTTATATATTTACTTTTAAATAAGATTTCATATTTTACTGACTACCTGGGTTCAAGAACTTAGAGCAGACTTTCCCAGTCTGGGTGTCCTCCTGATGAATGGACCTCTGAAAGTAGAAGCCCTCAGCTAGCATGGTCCTTAGTAAGAATTCTAAGGGGAATTTGAAGTTGAAGTGGAAACCAAGTTGTAGTAGATTGAACTAGGACCTTCAGACTAGTAAAACACCCAGTATTCCAATAACAACACTGTTCATATTTTATATAGACAGAACTCAGAATATTTTATAAAATAGACCCACAGTCTACTGACAGAGTACATGCTTTACAGATGAACATTCCTAGATTTGCACTTCCAGCATCTCTTTTTTTATTTCTTTTTTTTATCACTTTGTAAATGTGTTTTTATTTTCCATTTTCATTCTCGTACAGTCACATATATACTGTGCAGAACCGGGGCCATATAACATTAAACAATAAACACAGCCATTCCTCTTGTCAATAATACCCCCGAAATAGAAACCCAATGTACCTCTTCGACCCTCCATACACCCACTTTCAGCATCTCTTGATAAGGCTGGAAAGAATTTTGGTCTTTAGGTCTGGAGCACAATATGGAGAAGGCAAAGGGAAAGCAGGTAAGGTCAAATCAATGGAAAGAACATCAATAAAACTCATCTATGAGATTCAGAAATTCTTTTATGCTGAAGAAATCTCTAAATCTCATAGATGAATCTCATAGGTGAATCATAGATGTTCTTCCCATTCACTCTTTCCCCCCAATCCAATTTTTTCTGACTAAATAAAACACCCATCCACTCTCTATCTTTGGGGCAAGTTGAAACCCGTAAAGTATTGAATTTGATGAATCAATGTTCTAACAGCTACAAGGTAGCTTCCTATGTTCCTATCTCATCTTTTAAGCTGTAGCTTAGACTTAGAGGCCCAACACAAACTTAGAGAACTATCATTGGATGGATATGTGGTCTGGATCAATGGCTTTTTCACACGTAAAGCTCAACTAAAACATTCAACTATGATCTGTTGAATTTGCCATAGTAGCATGATTTCTACCCTGTTTCCCCCAAAATAAGACCTCTCTGGATAATAAGCCCAATTGGGCTTTTGAGCCCATGTGCTAAAATAAGCCCTTCCGCTAAAATAAGCCCTCCTATAAAATATTTAAGCGCATGCGCAGTTGGGCGGAAAAGGGAGGAACATGCCCCATGTGCTCCACATGCACCTGCCATCCACGCAGAGTGGCCTTGTGGAGGCTGCTCCTGCAAACTCTAGCTACCGTGCCCCTCCTCTTAGTGGTGGCTGCAAAAAGGGTGGCAGGCACAGTGGCACAAGAGTGTGCCAGGATTAGCTGGCAAGAGTGTGCCAGAAACAGAGATAGAACTTCCGGCCCTCTCTGGATCAGCTGATCTGTGAGCCATGGGCTGAGGTTAAGGGGCCTTCTGCACCTCAAAAATAATAAGACCTCCCCGAAAATAAGGCCAAGCACTTATTTTGGGGGTCAAAATAAAATAAGACCCTGTCTTATTTTTGGGGAAACACAGTATCTAGCAATAAACACAGGAGGCAGACTTTGACATCCAGCTAAGACAAAACCCACACATTTTGGCTTAACATTTTGTGCTATTCTCCCCAGAGAGGCTAGCGAAATATTTTTCTATATCTTTGAGCAACAGATCAAAATATTTTTATTAGTACAGACCTTTTAAATGTGTTAAACATGCGTTCCATTTTGAACAGCTGCTAACTATCTCTATGAAAATAAACGTTCTTTTTTAATGGTTCATTTAATTATTATATTTTAATTGTATTTTTTTTAAAAAAATCTGGAAGCTACCCAGAGACGTCTGCTTATGGGTAATTATATTTAAATTTGATAGATCAAATAACATGTTTTGAGAAGTGGCAGAACTGTCTGTAGGGGGGGGGGGATGGATTCAAGATGGCAGCTGTTACTGTGCCATCGAAGCCCCACCTTTTTAATATGGGTTTCATGTGCCATTCTTATTTTAGACACCCCCTATGGATGCCCTTGAAAAGTGAGGAAACTAGTATTCCTTTCAACAAATATAAGCATTTGTCCTTTAATCTGAAGTATCATGAATCTGTCTGAGATCTGAAAAGGGCTGTTTAGCTTTGCACATAACTTTACATAACTTTTGAAATGTGCACACTAGGCACAAGTCCCTATTGTAAGAAACCTTCAATTGAAAAAGTGACAATGGCAGGGTAAGATCAAAGGAAGGGAAGATGAGACATAAGGAAGAAATGCCATAGAGAGGGGTGGAGTGTGCAGCAGAAGGGAAATGATTAGCAGTTGGCGCTAATAAAGTTGTTTTGCTACCGTTGCTTAAAGAATTAGTATGTGGATTAATTTTGGGAAGAAGGCTGATATATGAGGAATTCTGCCTTGAGGGGGAGAGCTTGGTTGTTATTAGCTTCCTGTCCACTTTCTGGCCAGGTCTCCACAGAGTGCCATAAAAAAGTGCTATAAAAATAAGTCACAAATCCAATCCTAGCCAATTCTTTTCTTTTTGTTTGGAACAATGTGTGAGTGTTGCCATTGAGGCTTAGGATTCCTTAAGAGCAAATCAGAATTGTATGGCCCTTTCAACAAACCATGGTTACACTTAGGATTGTGGGATCCCTATTACTAAGAAAAGGAATACATATGACCAGTGGTGACATTCCATTTTTTTACTACCGCTTCTGTGGGCGTGGCTTGGTGGGCGTGGCAGGGAAAGGATACTGCTAAATCCCCATGCCTTCCCCTCCCCCACTCCTGGGGGAAGGATACTGCAAAATCTCCATTCCCACCCCACCCTGGGGCCAGCCAGAGAGGGTATTTGCCGGTTCTCCGAACTACTCAAAATTTCTGCTACCGGTTCCCCGGAACCTGCTGAATTTCACTCCTGCACATGACCCATTTATCTCAGTTTTGCTTTGCTGACTGACAGAGATTTTCTGGCATTTCAGTTAGTACCTTACTCCTTCCCACTTCGGAATTTTTCCCATGCTCAGGGTTAAACCCAGGGCTCGTTCTAAGCAGTAACTATGTTTGCAAAGAGGGAGTACAAAAAATCAAGATGGTGTTCCAACCATGTGACCTGTCTTTTTTAGTTGGATGGGGCCACCATCTTGATTATTTTGACCCACCATGGACACCTCTACTAAGTAATGACTCTTTTGCCTCTGTATACATCAGGGGTTGGCAACCTTAAACACTCAAAGAGCCATTTGGTCCCATTTCCCACAGAAAAGAAAACACTATAACGATCCTAACCAGAAGCCACCCATTCAATTCTGGAGCCAACCGGAAGTCCAGTTCCCCCACCATAGAGTCTCCTCCTAGCGCAGTGTTCTTTTTCCTCTACCTGTCCTAACCGAAAGCCTTATCAATTGTGGAGCCAACTGGAAAACCTGCCCCTTGCCATAGAGTCTCCTCCTGGTGTGCCAAGCTCCCCCCACAAACTGGATGCTCCTCTCAAAATTGTGGTGCCGACCAGTGACAGGGAGCTGCAGCAGAGGGATGAAAGAGCTACATGTGGCTCCAGAGCCACGGGTTGCTGACTCCTGGTACACATGGAGACAATTAAGATAGGCCCTGCACCATTTCACAGAGGTGACAAATAGCTCAACATCACAGACATTTTCTACAAAGAATCGAATTTTTCTCATCCCTCCAGTTCAAGCTCAGAAGCAATACATGTATTCACTTAATGTTTCTTCCTTTATCTATGAATATAAGAATGTCTGCCCAAATATGAGGCTTTTTATGCCTACCATGCTTCCATCTGTCAGCTGGCTAGGGAAAGCAATTTTCAAACCACTCATAACAGAATAGTCAACTAAGCAATTTGATTGTTTGTTGGGAACACCTTGCGTCCCCAACAAGTTGTTGTATGTCAGGGTTCATGGCTTTTAATCCTGTAGTATGATAGCATCAGACAAGCTATGGGATTGAATTAAATGCTCATTTACACTAACTTATCAACAATAAAGGAATCAGCAGTGAGGAAATATGTTACATATTAGCACGTAGTAGAGTAGCAGTGAAGGCCTTGGAAAATTCAGGTATTCGGATGCCAGGATGCTATAGCTACGTAGACTAAAATTGTGCAAGTCTTCCCTGTAACAGTGTATAGAAGCAAACAAAGGATTTGAAGAAGCAGGCAGGAAAGAGTATTAATGTTATACAACATTGGTTTGGAGAATATTCCTGAGAATACAATGGACTTCGAAGAAATGGCTCATCAAATAAATCAGGCCAGAGATTTCGAGGCACAAATGACCAGGTTTAAATTATTATATGATGGAGATGTTATACAAAGAGATAGCTCTCTGGAGAAACTTATAATGCTGGGAAAGATGGAAGGGAGGAGAAGAAGAGGCTCACCAACAAAAAGGTGGATGGACTATTACAACAGTAATGAGCATGACAATAGAAGAGCTTAAGGTTGGGAACAGAGGATCTAGGGGAAAAACCTGTGCAAAGTGCTGACAATGGTCTGATCTATCCAATAGCACATAATCAATCAATGCTAGATTTCACAAAATCCTAGAGGCCTATTCTCCAAAGCACCTGGAGAATGGCAGGACAAGAAGTAAAATTCAGAAGCTTATCAAAGAGAGACGTAACCTAGAATTAAGGAGAAATTTCCTGTCAGTGAGAACAATCAGCGGAACTCCTTGCCTCTAGAAGTTGTCAGTGCTCCATCACCGGAAGTGTTAAAGAAGAGACTGGACAGTGTTTGTCCAGAACTGTATCAGGTCTACTGCTTGAGCAGGACGCTGGACTAAAATATCTCAGGTCCCTTCCAATTTCATTATTCTCTACTCTGTATTCACAAAGATGTGAAGGGGTTGGGAAAGAAGATCTGTGAGAATACCTGAAAGGAACTGGAGTAGGAATTTTATCTTGGGAAAACAAATTGGGGTAGAGTACAATAGAATAGAATAGAATGAGCTGGAAGGGACCTTGGAGGTTTTCTAGTCCAGCCCCCTGGTCAAGCAAGAGAACCTATATCATTTTAGAGAAGTGACTGTCTAGACCAGGGTTGTCAAACTCCCGTTGTCACAGTGGCATCATGTGATGTATCGGGACTTTTCCCTCCTTCGCCAAACTGGGTGTGGGTGTGGCCAGCGCGTGACACATCTGACCCGCGAGCCAGGAGTTTGACAGCCCTGGTCGAGACTCTTCTTAAAAACATCCAGTGATCGAGTGCCCAGAATTTCTACAGGCAAGCTGTTCCATTGGTTAATTGTCTTCACTGTTAGGAAGTTTGTCCTTAATTCCAATAGCATACTTTAAAATTCTGAGAAAATAATACTTTTTTTTCCCAGTACTCCTGGAGGCAAGACTGAGTTGGGTTTGATAGATGAAATGTCTCCGGAGTGTAATATAATTTTTTTTTCCTGCTGGGTTTTAAAGCATGTTCTATCATCATTGTGCCAAAATAATAACAATAATGAGGGTTTATATAGACTTGATGATGGCTGTAAACCAATGTTTCTCAATCTCAGCAACTTTAAGATGTGTGGTGTTGAACTCCAGAATTCCACAGCCAGCTATGCTGATTGGGGAATTCTGGGAGTTGAAGTCCACATATTTAAAGTTGGTAAGGTTGAGAAACACGGCTATAAACTCTTATAGGTAACTAGTGTGGAACTATTCTAAGAATAGGTAGATAAAGCATTAGTTATATATAATAATAGGTTCTCAGTGATTATAAATCTTCACTGGACAAACAGCTTTCAACTAATCTCTCTGTTCCTTATAAGGAACAAGGAATTTTGCATTAATGGCCTATTAATCACTGCAAATTTTTATATCTATGTTTCCAGTGTACAAACCCAGCCAATTCACTAACCATAGTTCACTATGTTTCCTGAATTCCAAACGTTTTGTTAATTGAGAAAACCTTCTCAATTCTCTGAATAAGCATACTATCTATAGACAGTCTGTGATTCTGCGCTCATCTCATTTATCAGTCAGATGCCTCTGTAAATGCCCACAAGCCAGGATAACCTAAACAATTAAGGGTGGATGGATATAACATACTTAATCAGGCCACTTAAAAGGTTATTGGTAGCAATTGCATAATAGTTATTTATTACATCTGCAATCAAGAGATTCTCTGTGTTTCCCCCATAATCGAGCATTAAATCAATCCTATAATATAGCCCCCAATTTTATAGTTACCATAATGAGTGCCACTGCTATCTTTTCTGCCCTGTTTCTTAGCTGCTGTTTGTAGACAGCTAAGTGGAAAATCAAAGTAACTCAGATCTTTTCATCATAGGTAACATGCATGTGTAACATGAATTGGAAAACTGAGATTCTGTGGGTTTGAACTTTGGCACTAGCAGCTCCAGGCTGCAGATGAGGTATATTTGTGCATCAGGGGTGGGTTCCTACCGCTGTTGGTACTGGCTCGCTTCATGCGTGCTTTGCGTGCGTGTGCGCAGTTCACTGTAAATTGTTCTGCACATGCGCGAAGACCATGAAAAACTAATAAAAATCATGCTGGTAACGGTAGCATAGACCAGGGAACCGGTTCGGGGGCATGGCCAGCCTGAGTCGCTGCCAGTTCTGCGACCCAGGCCAAATTGCCACTACCAGTTTGCCCAAACTAGTGCAAACCAGTAGAAACCCACCTCTGTTGTTCATTATATGAGGTATGTATGTGTGTTATAGAAAAATATATTTGAAGAAATTAAAATGTCATATCAAGAATGGAATTTTTTCCATGCTCAGGGTTAAACCCGAGGCTCGTTCTAAGCAGCAGCTATGTTTGCAAAGAGGGAGTACAAAAAATCAAGATGGTGTTCCAACCATGTGACCTGTCTTTTTTAGTTGGATGGGGCCACCATCTTGATTATTTTGACCCACCATGGACACCTCTACTAAGTAATGACTCTTTTGCCTCTGTATACATCAGGGGTTGGCAACCTTAAACACTCAAAGAGCCATTTGGTCCCCTTTCCCACAGAAAAGAAAGCATATAAAGATCCTAACCAGAAGCTCCCCATTCAATTCTGGATCCAACCGGAAGTCCAGTTCCCCTACCATAGAGTCTTCTCCTAGCGCAGTGTTGTTCTGCGAATGGATTGGGTTAACATTCATGCTCCCTTGGTCAGCCATAAAATTTGTTTTGAGTGACATTAAATGTTTTCATTCTCATGTAAAGAAGATGGCAAGGACAACATTGGCAAGTCTCCAAGTTAACTCTGATGTGGTAACTTACAATCCAACTCAGAAATCTCATATACAGCACTCCGGGATGTCCCTCTTATTCAAAGGTATATCATATATGGATTAGCAATATATGGATTTTTAAAAGAAGGAAAAGGATGAAATTCTGGGGAGTCGTATAAATAAACTTTACTTTGTTGTTGCTGCTTTCATCTCACGATGACTATGCCAACTTATAGCTATTGTCTGCCCTGTAGAGACAAGACAGAGACTGTGTTCCTGGGTTTCCATTTAGCATAAGCCTTTGCCCATTACTTTGAGGTGTTGTGAGGATAGTGTGACTAGGTAATGCTCATAAAATATTCTGAAGATTAAAGGCCTCCTGAGTTCTAGCCACTGCCAACTGTTTTATATGACAATGATTATCAAAATCTTGGGAAACCTCTAGCAGATTAAGTTCACAATTATATGTTTCATATGAACACAAGGATTAACCTTTTTTTTTTAAAGCAGAAGGGACAAACCTTTTACAAGGCACAGTACTCATCACCTATTAAAATTATAGATTTGACAGTAAGGAAAACTTTATAGGAACTTTTCCAAGTCCTCTGGAAGCAAATGGATCTGAATTTTCTTCCACTAATTTGTGTACTGTGTGAGGCAACATGTTTTAACTGATGAAGTGATACATAGTCCTTGTCAAAGCAAAAATTACCACCAGTGCCTCTCACACTTTGCTGAAAGCATTATTCTAAGTTCTGTCTTCTATTAACTAGTTTCATTTTTCAGTTGATTTACTCTCTAGGTTTTTTTATCAATCCAGGCCACTGTTTATTTTATATGATCGGTCAAGGAAGCCACAATTGCACATTAAACCAGGAAAAGGGCACATTGGGAATTTTGAGAGCATATTGTTCAAAATGGCTGCCCTGGGAGACTTTCAGGATCAACAAAATGGCTACCATGGTGGATATGCCAAAGAAACCACCAAAGATGGTAGCTTATTCACAAAGTGGTTATTTGTGGTTGATCACAGATCACCAATTTACTGGAAAGTAAAGGGATCCTCAGGATTCACTTTTTTTTCCTATTGGACACAACATCAATGCTGCAAATAAATATAATCCCGAGGTTGGTCCATTATTTGCAGCATATAATCCTATTTAGGGGCATCCATGGGTGTGAAAAAGGGCAAGATGGTAATCATAGCTGTGTAACTGAAATCAGATCTATTTTCACATTTGTCAAATGCGTGAAGTGCATAAAAAGAAGCAGGACTTGATCTCATAGTTACAGAATGACACCCCCTAAGTCTGCCCTCTTTAAAATTATATTTTAAATAAAATCAAGTAAAAGAGAGAGCCTTGGGGCTACCAAGAAAGCATCTTTCAATTGACGTTTAAAGCATCAATTCTTCCTTATAAGCTATAAGTAAGTATACCAAGCCAAATAACCAAGGTTAAATTAATAACATCATGGTTTAGATTATTGTGGTACTAGCCTCAATTGTGGTAAAGCAGGGGTGTCGAACCGCATTGTCACGGTGGTGTCACATGATGTATCAGGACTTTTGCCCTCCACTAAACTGGGCATGGGCGTGACCAACATGTGAGGCATCCGGCCCGTGGGTTGGGAGTTTGACAGCCCTGTGGTAAAGCATGTTTATAGCTTGGTATATTACCAAATAATGGTTTATTCAACAAACCAAGAATTGCATGATGTATGAAATAGGTCATACAGTGGCATCCCTCATTTAGTTAAAATCCAAATAATGTATTGTTCTTTGGAAAAAAATATAATAGAAAAAGAAAATGCATTTTTCCTGTGATATAGTATTAGCATATATTACATTATATGCTATATTACATTATTCAGAGAGAGACACCTGAACTTCAAGAACAATCACCAAAACACAAATTTTAATCACATCGTTTCATTTGCTACTATGAGTAGTCAGTAGTGAGTAGCTCACTCCAGGTGAGTAGTGAATGTGGTGGTGAAGGATGGACCATAAACTCAAGAAGTTAGACTTTACTAACCTTCTATTTTCCACTCCGTCAGTAACTTATCTTTCTCTACTGCTGGTTGCTCATAGAAGAATCTGTTAAAAGGTTCCACCACAAATGCGCGAACGACAAAAGCGCGTGTGACTAAACCACGGTGACAAAACCGCACCGTCAAAACCGCGGAGATGAATGAGCGCTGAAGCGCGCCAACAACAGCGCGCTGACAGAAGCGCGCTGTAACATAACCCTAAACCTAACCCTAAACCTAACCCTAAACCTAATCCTAAACCTAACCCTAAACCTTACCTTAACTTAAATCGCGCTTCTGTCGGTGCGCTGTTGTCGGCACGCTGTTGTCGGCGTGCTTTTGACATCGCAGTTTTAGCGCCGCGCTTTTGTCGGTGCGCTTTTGACGTTCGCGCTTATGTCGTGCCACGCTGTTAAAAGAGTTCATCATTCTATCAGCCTATTTTTCTTTGTAGTCTATCTTTTTTTCCCTATAAACCTCTTACTCTTATCAAGTTACCTTATCACTATAAGGATTGGTGAATAGTTTGGGGGAAAGTAAGAATAGCTGTCCTAGCTGTTAATGAAGGTTTAACAAAGTATTGCCCCAAAAGCAAAAACTGGGTTAAAACTGAGACTCAGTTTGATGGAGCAGTTAAATATGTTAGATTAAAATTGGGATTATTTTCCTTCAAACTTTTTTGGCCACCAAGTTCACTGGCTGATTTTCTGTTTCTCAACATCTCAGTTTATCTAAGTTTGTGCAGTTTTTGTGAGAAAAATTCAAGAACAGAGAATTTAAAGATAATTTCCTTGAAGGAAGAGAGGGATAAAAATGGAAAAGCTAAATAAAGAAGCAGTATTTATTATTGACAGGAACTGGAAATAGGGATGGTTGATTTCTCTGCCTGTGGGAAGCTGAATGGAATTGGTGGCTAAAAGCTGAGAACAAATTTGCATTTTATGGATCTGGAGCAGATCTTTCAAGGAATATCCCAAAATAGGAGCAACTTTGCATATGAGGACATAAACTTAGTTATACCCAGGAATACCTATTTTGATGATTAAAAACGTTTAAAAAGTAACTTCAATTAATACTTTTAAAACATTTATTTATTTATTTACTTACTTATTTATTTATTTATTAGTTGGCTTGCAATGGCTTAAAATATCCAAGAATTTTACTATTCCTTCACAAAATCACCCTTTCAGATTCTGCCATACAAAAAGGGGGCAAAGGAATATTAATCTTTCATTCTTTTTGTAAGAATCTCTTGCAGGTTATTTGTGTTCATTTAGTAGAGAGTCTGGTGCAAATTTTGGGCTACCATTTTGTGAGAACTCTTATAAAACATACTCTGTGTTCTATGTTTTTAACACCTAAAGATATGATTTGTTGGCTTTTTGGGGTAACAGACAATTTTGGAGACGAATAATGGTTAATATTTGAAACAGAAGGCTGTTTTTTTTTTAAAAAAAAAATCTCTTTCAGCATGTTCTGTTAGTCCTTGACTTACAACCACATTTAGGACCAGAATTTCCATTGCTAAACAAGGCAGTTGTTAAGTGGGTTGTGCCTAGTTTTACAACCTTTTTGCCACAGTTGTTAAGTAAATCACTGCAGCTGTTAAGTAAATCACACACTTCTTAAGAAAATCCAGCTTCTCCCATTGATTTTACTTGTCAGAAGCTGGTTGGGAAGGTTGCAACTGGCAATCAGATGACCCCCAAATGCTACAACCATTGTAAATACATGCCCATTGCCAAGTGCCAGTATTTTGATCACATGACTATGGGAATGCTGTGACAATCATAAGTGCGGGGACTGATCATCAATCACCCTTTTTTCAGTGCCGTTGGTAAATTTCTGTTGCTAAATTAATGGTTGTAAGTCAAGTACTACCTGTTAAGATTTATAGGAGGTTGCAGACCAGTTACATCTCTTCAACTAGGTGGGCAAGCTTCATTTTTGCCATCTTATTTTTGATGCTAGATGTTCCGGATCTGACATTCTTTAATTGGAATAGTGGAAGTTTTGCAATCACAAATGATAGATTACTTCTTCGATGCTGTTAATTACTACGTAAAAATAGGCTACATATTCTTCATAAATCTAAAAAACGTGGAAGAGGTGCTCTTAAAAGTCTGATCAAATGAATGCACAAAGAGAAAAAAAAACAATACTGTGATTTCTGACATGCTCTTTTGGTGCACGTACAGCAGTTGCACATGTAGAATAATCAGAAAAAACAAATGCGCCACTAGGGGAAAAAGAAGAGCAAGGAGAGGCACAAAATTTGCAAATGCTAATTTATATCTACTGCTGCAGACAAAGTGCTATAACTTAAATATGTAATTTCCCCCTCTTCTGAATAAATTACCTACAGACTGAGGATATCGCTTTACGTTAGCTGATAAGAATAGGAGAAAGGGTTGAAAATGAAGGAGCAAGAGGTTCCAATAATTGCAGACATTGTTCCTAAGATCTGTGGTTACCTTTGAAATTTAGGATAGTTTGCAAGGGCATCCATAGAAAGTGAAGATGTAAAAAAAAATCAAGACAGTGACCATGTCTGTGTGATTGAAGTCATTTTAACATGCATTACTAAGCACAGAAAAACTGAGTGGATCTCCACTCAGTGACCATGGTTGCTACTGTTGTGGCCCGCCAGTGGCCAGCAGAGCTGGCAGCAGATTCAGACAGAGAGGAGGTTGGGGAGGAACATGAGCCAGTCCTGGAGTCTGTGGAAGGCTCTGATGAGGGCTTTGTGTCAGAGGCAGAGAGGGAGTCAGAGCCATATACCAGTTATTAGCTGCCTTCAGAGTCAGACATCAGTGAGGCAGATGAACAGCTGGAGCCTGTTCCCAGTGTGTGCATGTGCAGAGTTGCAGAGATGAAGGGAACAGCTAAAGAACAGGAGTCGACTTGGGAGTAATGGTCCCTCCCAGAGGAAATAAAAGAGGAGCAAAAGGGGAGTGGAGTTTGCAGGAGATAATTCGTTCACTTAATTGGTTTGTGACTCTAGAAGACTCCTTGCCAAGTTTTGCAAATATCGGCCTGGCAGCTCTCCAAGCCAGATAAGGTCTGTGACTGTAAATCCCCCCTTGAAAGACGTTGCTGGATGTGAATGAGCAGAATTCATAGTAAATTAATAAAAGGGGTTTTTGTCGGGACAAGGAGTTTGCTTCATGCTCCTGGGAAGCCTAGGTCACAACAGCTGCCTTTGGTGTTAAGTCTCTTTCTAAATGCCCCTCTTTCTTGGAAGGGTCTAGTTTGTTTATTTTTCAAATTAGAATAGCCTCCTATCTCACAAGAAGTGGCTTTGGATAGCATACAATTAAATAGAAATGTTTTAAATACAATCCTTATAAAATACAAAGCTATAATTATTAAAGGGTTCCTGGTGTATAATTCTTTTAGCATTTCCTTAAGAAGGCTTTTCTCTCACCTATTTTCTTCATTTCATCTCATCACCAACTGTTTTGTTCCCACTTTTCCCTCTATGTCAGGTGTGGGGAATTGTGGCCCATTTATGACCTGTGGACTTCAACTCCCAGAATTCCTGAGCAGCCATGCTCAGGAATTCTGGGGATTGAAGTCCACAGGGCATAAAGGGGCCATAGTTCCTCACCCCTGCTCTATGTACTTCCGTGCTTCAGTGCAAGAAAGTGGTTTATATGCATGGGAAGGAATGCCAGATGGGGGATCCATTAATTTTATAAACAGCATATCTCCCTTTTTTTAAAACAGGCATTTATTTTTAATCAGTTTTTGATTGAATTTCTACTATATTAGCTTTTTCTTCAAACTCTGGGCTTGTTTAGGACTGAGAATTGACAAGTGTATAACCCACATTTTCAGCCTCTTTTCTGAGGAAAAAAGGTGCGTCTTATACTTTGAAAAACATGGTATATAAACATAAAGGTAATCCTTGACTTATGACCGTTTGTTTAGCAACTATTCAACCTTAAAACAGCCCTGAATAACGTGACTTACGACCAGTCCTTGCTGTTATGACTGTTGCAGGGTCCCCATGATCACAATTCTTGACAACTAGCATGTACAGTATTTATTATGCTTGCAGAGTCCCAGGTTCAGGTGATGACTATCTGTGACCATCCTAGCTGGCTTCCAACAAACAAAGTTAATGGAGGAAGCCAGATTCACACTTAAAGGAAGCAGGCTGTTATCAGAGCCTCCTGTAAGTCGGATCCAGGAGTACCAAGAAATGCTCAGTTTCTGTTCCCTCCTGTTTTTCCTTCTTGTGTTTCTTCTTCTGTTTAACAGGGCAATAGAGAAGCTAATCTTTCCAGATCTCAAAAAAGTGCTCAGAAAAATAATATTCACCCCCTCTTTAGAGAGGTTTATAGGGTTATCTACTGGGCATGATAATTTCCACGTTCAACACACTGTATATGTGACTTTATTCCTGTAGAAAGGAATGGCCTAAGATGATTGAGGGAGATTTGTAGATCCATGATTTTCAATTTGCATCAGCAGCTGAAATAGTACTGAGATGATTTATGACCTCTGTCCCAGAGTGCCTGCATCTCTGATCCTGAAAATAGTTGTTTTGTTGTTTCCTCTCTTCTGCTTCCAGGCAGGGAGTGAAGTCTTGCCCTCTCTCCCTCTCTCCCTCTCCCTCTCTCTCTCTCTCTCTCTCTCTCTCTCTCCCCCTCCCTCCCTCCCTCCCTCCCTCTCATCTATCTTATCTTATCTTATCTTATTTTATCTTATCATCTTATCTTATCTTATCATCTCCTACCTACCTAAATTTATTTAATTTAAGTGAATCTGGGCAATGTACATCAACACTAAAAAAAAACCAACCCTAAATCTATAAATACACAAAACTGTCCCTATTAATTATAATAAAAACATTTAAACCCATAAAACAAAAACAAAAAAACAAAATTTACACAGAACCAATGGAAGGACTGTCGTCTTTGACATCTAATGAGGATTTGCCCATTCCAGCATTCTGATCCATCAAAGGATGCTTTTCAAGTTGGCGCAATGCTTCTTGAATTATGTATACTTACATGAATGATTATGGGAGAGGAGAGGCAGGCAGTTAAATGCGAAGGCTGGGTCGTCGCCTATCTCTATGTGGCAGGGTGACACCTACCTGTAAGTCACTCTTTGATCGTAATGCAATGGGATGAGCTCGCCATGGTGTATTTAGACTTGAGTTGGTAGAGAGATTCTGACAAGGAGTGGGCAGAGAGGCGGGAAGGAATACTCTTGAGAGACCCTTTGCAATGATAAATAATGTGTCAGGATGGTATTTTTGCCCTCAGCCTTTCTGACAATCCATGCACTACAATTCTCTTTTCATTCTAGAACAACAATTCCAAGAATGTTTGTGACTCCATGGTGGGTGTGGGGAAGACAGAGGCCAGTCAAAAGACCTGGAAATAAGGAACAGGGTAAGGAAATGTTTATGTTACCTGTTAATATTGGAACAAAGCCGCCCTTTTCATGGGCTCAATAGAAAGAAATCTCATTTCTAGACTTCGGTGAGATAGCATGTTTCAATAACAATAATAGCTGTTTGGTTATTGGGTGCTGAGCAGATTTGGAGGAATTAAAGGCTAGAGAGAAACTGTTAGCAGTTTAAATACAGCTAGTGAAAAAGAGAGCTGTCTGAATCTGGCAGCTAAGTGTTTATGATGGGAGGGGCAGGGTAAGCTTAGCTCTTTTCAAGAACAATATGGAGAAACTGTAATGTTTGCACACTTCTTTATGCATGGCTTATTAATTTGTAAATAAAATGCTGTAAGACATTCTGATCTGGTCTTCACTGGTGCCGCTAATGAAAACTAGGGAAGGAGCGTGAGAGGGGTTATTATGGGATTGCTCCCTCAGTTGAACTTGTGTCCCAAGTCAATATTTTAAATAAAAAGTGAATTTGATGAAGGCCCTTCAATCCATTATGGCAATGGAATCTTCCTGTGAAGGACAGTAGAGATTCTCTCTGTCAAGCATTAAAATGGACGAAGTAAGTTCATAGAACAGATCAAGATGTACCATAATTTTTGGAGTATAAGACGCACCAGAGTATAAGACGCACCAAGGTTTTGAAGACGCAATTTTTTAAAAAAAGTAGGTAGGTAGGTAGAGGGATAGAGAGAGAGCAATGGAGAGAGAGAGAAATACAGTAGATAAGTAGGGAGGGAGAGAGAGAGAGAGAGAGTAGGTAGGTAGGTACGTAGGTAGATAGAGGGGGGAGAGAGAAATACAGTAGGTAAGTAGGGAGAGAGAGAGTAGGTAGGTAGACAGAGGGATAGAGAGAGAGAGAAAGAGAGAGGGAGAGAAATACAGTAGGTAGGTAGGGAGAGAGAGAGACTAGGTAGGTAGGTAGATGTTTCCAGGTGTATTTGTCCATGTGCTGGAGAAGGAAATCGCTGACAATCTGCAGCACCTAAGACTTTGTTTCTGCTGGCACAGCACTTGATCAATGTAATTCTCATCAATCGCTCTAACTAAAGAGCTTTCTGAAAGGAAAAAAAGTTTTTGCAAACCTCCCCCCCCCTTTTTTTTTAAAAAAAGGCATGAATAGCCTTTGGGGGGCTTGCAGAGTGCTCCTGGGGGTGGAGGGCCAAAAAGGAGCAAAAACTGGATTGTTTTTTGTGAAAATGGGCCCATTTTTTGTCAAGGAAATTGCACGCATAGCCTTATGGAGGCTTATAGAGTGCTCCTGGGGGGGCTGGGGGGGGCAGCCCCCAGAAGCTGTTTTTGCTCATTTCTGCTCTCCCTAGCCCCCAGAAGCTCTCTGAAAGCCTCCATGAGGCTATGCACGGTCATTTTGGGGAAGAGCAGGGCTTCGGGAGGCAAAAAATGCTGTATTCAGTGTATAAGACGCACCCAGATTTCTAGCCTCTTTTTTGAGAGAAAAAGATTCATCTTATACTCTGAAAAATGTGGTAATGTGTTTTATACCACAAAACTACTTTTTCAAAAGGCGACTGGACTATGTTTTTTCTGAGGAAGACGTTTCAATTCTCATTCTCATTCGCTTCTCATCTCATCCAAGACATTTGACTTCTGACTGAAGAAGCTTCTTGGATAAGAAGTGAAACAACTTCCTCAAAGTAAAAAACAAAGTTCAGTTAGCATGGTACAGAATAACAGAGTTGGAAGGGATGCTGTAGGTCATCTAGTCCAACTCCCTGCTCAAGCAGGAGACCCTATATCCGTGACAGTGAACCTATGGCACGTGTGCCCGAAGTGGCACGTAAAGTCATGTCGCCTGGCATGCGTGGCATCTCCTGTTCCTCCTCTGGGTTTCTGACACACATGCAGGCCTGACAATCAGTGGCACATTAATAGGGACAGCAGTTCCAGAAACCGGAAGAGCTGGTCTTCTGTTTTCCAGAGTGCGCATGCACGCCAGCCAGTTGATTGCTATGTGTGCATGCACAGCAGAAAGTGGAAGACCAGTTGGCTGGTGCGCATGCATGTGCCGGAAACTGGAGGTTCATTTCCCAGCATGCACATGCCCCTTGGGCCGCTCCTTTTTCGGGTTGCGTCGCCGACGAACGCGTTCCCTTTTTAGCACTTTGTGCCGAAAAAGTTTGCTATCACTGCCCTATATCATTTCTGACATGACTGTTCAGGCTCTTCTTGAAAGCTTTCAATGATGAAGCACCTACAACTTCTGAAGGCAAGCTGTTCCATTGGTTGATTGTTCTCACTCTCAGAAAATTTGAAAAAGTACCTTTGAGACAACCATGCCCTGGATGACTGAGAATCTCCATAGATGTATTTTACATCCATTGCTTCGCTAAGATATTCCATTCCATCCTCCTTTTTCTGTTTGTTTCTCTTGTTGGTTTCAACATTCCTTGTCTGTGGAGTAAAGGTAGTCCTTGGGTTACAATCACAATTGGGACCAGAACTTCTGTTGCTAAGAAAGATGATTGTTAAGTGAGTCTCGCCCAATGTTATGACTTTTTCCATGATTGTTAAACAAATCACTGCAGTTGTTGAATCATGTGTTAATTAAGCAGATCTGGCTTCCCCAATGATGGCTTGTTAGAAGCAGGATGAGAATGTTGCAAATAGCAATCATCTGGGATTCTGCAACTGTGGTAAATACTGTATATGCTGGTTGCCCAAATTTTGTGTGGATGCTGTGATAGTTATAAGTGCAAGAACTAGTTGTGCTGTTGTCACTTTTAAGGATCATTAAATGGACGGTTGTAAGTTGAGGACTATCTGTATGCTCAATCATTCTTAGGCAGATTTGAAGACCTTTTATTTAAAGATTCATCAATTTTAAAATAAACTTCTGCAAATGGGGAGGTACTCTTATCCTGTTGCTAGAACTCTTGTGAGACAGCATCATTCCAGCTGCCTAAGGATTCATATTTAATGAATGAATTTAATGGGAGTATCCAGTAGTGGGGTTCCAAATTTTTTACTACCAGTTCTGTGGACGTGGCTTGGGCGTGGCATGGCTTGGTGGGTGTGGCTTGGTGGACATAGCAGGGGAAGGATACTGCAAAATCCCCATTCCCTCCTAATCAGCTGGGACTCGGGAGGCAGATAATAGATGGGGGTGGGGCCAGTCAGAGGTGGTTTTTACCGGTTCTCTGAACTACTCAAAATTTCTACTTCAGAACTGGTCAGAACCTGCTGAATACCACCTCTGGTAGTATCCAAGGTGAGCAGGGGAATTCCAATTCATAACCTAGCAGCAATTTTTGAGGGGGAATTGTTGCTGCAGAAAAGAGCCTTGATGTGTGTGTATGTGTTTTTAAAGTCTTTGATAGCACCAATGCAAGATTTCCCCAAATCTCGATTGGGTGAGTTGAAGTATAGGGGAAGGTATGTGTTCACAGCTGGAAAAGAAATGAGTCTACAGTCAGTATGTAGCCATAAACAGACTAACCCGTCTTGAATTCTGTTGACCTTTATCTAGCACCCAAATAGGGCTAACAGTTGAATAGATTCCTGTGCATAGGCATGAACAATAATAAATCAGTTTAATTGGAATTTCCCTTTTGATCCTGGTCTTTGAGTCTGACAATAAGCTGCTGAATTGCTGGAGACTTTTGTTTCCATTTAGCAGTATAGATTAATGAATTAAAATCAAGTTGCTTGGGTACAAGTGGAAAGAACTTGTTAATCTGATTTCCATCTTCAATTGAACAATTCCAGAAGTATTTCACGATAAGAGTCCTCCACTCCTCTGCTCACAACAAATCCCTTATGCCACCAGGCTTGAAATTTTGGCCTTGGACATCCTGGAACTATGTTGCCTACGGTTTGACCTAAGCATAGTACACAAAATTGTCTGTTACAAGTCCTACCTGTCAACAACTACTTCAGCTTTAACCTCAATAATATACGGGAAAACAATAGATACAAACTCAAGATTAACCGCTCCAAACTCGATTGCAGAAAATATGACTTCAGCAGAGTGGTCAATGCCTGGAATGCTCCACCTGACTCCTGTTGTTACATCCTCAAACCTCCACAGCTTCAACCTCAAACTGTCTACTGTGGACCTCACCCCATTCCTAAGAGGTCTGTAAGGGGGTGTCCATAAGCGTACCAGCATGTCTACCATCCCTGTCCTACTGTCCCCATTTATTTGTACTCACTTCCTTTGCTCATGTTTATACTTAGACCTGTTATCTTGGACATGTTTGACAAACCAAATAAATAAATAAATAAATAAATAAATAAATAAATAAATAAATAAATAAATAAATACATTAAACCTCTCTCTCACCCACCTTTGCTGGAAGGTGGACCAAGAAGGCCTGGTCACTTTTAATCAAAGATACTCCTTGACTTACAAACCACAATTGGGACTGGAATTTCCATTGCTAAGTAATTATGAGTTGCTTGAGTCATGTTCAATTTTATGACCTTTTCTGCTGTGCTCATTAAGTGAATTAAGTGGACATTAAGTCAATGGTGAAATTCAAATTTTTTACTACTGGTTCTGTGGGCGTGACTTGTTGGGCATGGCAGGGGAAGGATACTGCAAAATCTCCATTCCCACCCCACTCCGGGTCTTTGAACTACTCAAAATTTCTGCTACCGGTTCTCCAGAAACTGTCAGAACCTGCTGAATTTCACCCCTGCATTAAGTGAATTTGCCCATCCTCATTCAGTTTCCTTTTCAGAGGCCTCTTGGAGAGATCACAAATGGCAATCATGTCATCATGGGATGCTGTAACCATGCTAAATACATGCTGGTTGCCAAACCCCCAAATTTTGATCACATGAACATGGGGATGCTGCAACGATAATAAGTGAACAGGCCAATCACGAATCACTTTTTTTCAGCACTGTTGTAACTTTGAGTAGTTGTTAAACGAATGGTCGTAAAGTCGAGGACTACCTGTACATATGAACTTGTCTTTAGCTACTTCAAAGGAAAGAGAAATGTAAGGGAAAGAAAGACCTGAAATCAACTTGTGATCCAGACACCTTTGCTAACACAGAAGCATTTATTTCCTGTTACAAACACAGAGCTGAGCTGTTTGGAGAAGAAATAGCTACTATTGTTGGCTTTTACAGCCATTTTATTTATTTAAAAGAATGTATAGTAGTGTCTTTCAAAACAAAAGTGTCCCCAAGCAGCTAGCAGTCACTACCAATCTTCTTAAGCAGGGAGGTGGGCAACTTGGAAGATTAGGGACTACTAGCCATCCTCTGGCCAATTTTATGCGTTCCTTGGCCTTTCTTCAAAAAGTCTCAGCAAAAAATCCGTTCAGACTATTTCTAAGAGTTCTTTGTTCCTTCCTGGCAGCCTGTAAAAGAAAAGAGTGTCAGAAGGAAGGAAAAAAAATACAGATGACAGACAGAGCCCATTTCCTCAAAAGTGATTTATAGCATTTTATACTGCCATTCAGCCATCATAGTGGTAATATAAAACTGTCTTCATTATTGATATATTGGCATAGTGATGGTTGGGTGAAGCTGTAAGACTCCAGTCTATACATCACGAAGAAGGAAATGAAGGAAATGGGTGTCTACATCCAGTTGGGTTCTGGCCCCGCCCCATGGTGTCTACAGCCTACCTCCCCAGCAAAGTTATTTATTTATTTTATTTAACAGATTTGTAAAGCTTCCCCTCTCACAATGGTTTGTGTAAAACTGCAAGAAAGAAAGAAAGAAAGAAAGAAAGAAAGAAAGAAAGAAAGAAAGAAAGAAAGAAAGAAAGAAAGAAAGAAAGAAAGAGCGAGCAAGAGAGAGAAAGAAAGAAGGGAGGGAGGAATGAAGGAAGGAAAGTAAGAAAAAGAAGGAAGGAAGGAGGGAGGGGGAGAAGAAAGGAAGGAAGGAAGGAGTTCGAAGAAGAGAATTGGAGCATGGTACCCTAAGCAACCTCATGATTCTTACATCACCAGGATGGATTTTATATTATGGGTTAATACTTACTCTTTTAGACATAAGCCATGTTCAGTCCGACATGGGAGGAATGATACAACTCTCAAGCTCTATTAGTGGTGTAACTGAAGAAGTAATCCTCAATGGTAGCATAATTGTCTGCAACTGGAACTCTATATATGTCTTACATATATTGTAGACTCCTGATAAGGTATGCTTAGCTTCTGTCTGAGAACACATAGTCTGTTGGTCTGGTTTTCATTGATATCCAGGAGCTTAAGGCAATTTACATGAGGATCTCTCTTTATTTCATCTTCATAGCAACAATCCTGAAAGGTAAGTTGGACTGAAATCCCAGATTGGACAGACTGGCCCCAAATCCCCCAATAAGCTTCTGTTAACTAAAACTTAGGTCACTCCACCCCTAAACCAGCACCTTCACCACTGTACCCACAAGTTTAGCAATATGTATTGTCACTACAAGAGACATGGTAGCTCAGTGGCTAAGACGCTGAGCTTGTCGATCAGAAAGGTCCGTTCAACTCCCTAGTGCCGTGTAAAGGAGTGAGCTCCTGTTGTCCCAGCTTCTGCCAACCTAGCAGTTCAAAAGCATGTAAAAATGCAAGTAGAAAAATAGGAACCACCTTTGGTGGGAAGGTAACAGCGTTCCATGCGCCTTTGGCGTTTAGTCATGCCGGCTACAACACCACAGAGACATCTTCAGACAGCGCTGGCTCTTTGGCTTTGAAACAGAGATGAGCATCGCCCCCTAGAGTTGGGAACCACTAGCACATATGTGCAATGGAACCTTTACCTTTATTGCCACTACAAATAAAGTATTAGCATGGAGACCATTTATTCAGGAATGTTACTACTTTCCATATTCACTGGAAAGAGTCCAGTTTCTTGCAAACCAGGCAAGTCCCATCCCTACTATAGATGGGAACGTGTCCTCCTTTGCATAGTTGAAACCTAGTAACCCGTCATGCTCTGTAGAAGGACTTCTTTCTTCTCTTCAGCCTATCACATTGTTATTCCCACTTGATGTTCTGCTTCCACATTTTTCTCTTTGACATGGCGCACAGGTTTCATCATTCTAATTACCATTGTTACTTACCTCAAACTCCCATGCCCAAGATCATGGTCTCACTTATTATGCATCAAAATTAATTTAGGTTTTACTCTGTTTGAATTGTGGAAACAGCATCACACCATCGCAT
Source organism: Thamnophis elegans (assembly GCF_009769535.1). Lineage (NCBI taxonomy): Eukaryota > Metazoa > Chordata > Lepidosauria > Squamata > Natricidae > Thamnophis > Thamnophis elegans. The sequence continues at coordinate 123,365,206 of NC_045544.1, read as the reverse complement.
AGCTTCTTACCCTGTGTGTTTCAGGTTTTTCAGGAGATCTACTAATCCCTTTGTCACATTCTCACCTAACTTCTATCAACTTTCATCTCTGTTATTTTGAAATTCATCAAATGAGACTGGTATCCTTTTTTGTTTGTTTTCTGATTTTTTTTAAAACATCTCCCACCTACTCTTTAATGTCTTCTAATGACATTTCTATATGCCCAAAAAAAATTCCTTTGGTCCAGGAGTGAAATGCTACCGGTTTGGACCGGTAGTAAAAAATGCTACTGGGTCGGACGAACCAGTATTTCCGATGATCAGCTGTGACGTGCAATTTATATTAGCTAGAAAGCAGGATTTCCTGCTTTCTAGCTAATCTACATCGTGTGGTACAGCGGATTCTCCCCCCTCGCTGTTTTACTTACCTTTCAGGCATGCTCGGTAGCAGGCTCCACCTACCTGCCCAGATGTCATCACCCAGCGTCCATTTTTGATGCTCTGCGCATGTGCGGAAGGTCCTGCACATGTGCGGAGGTGGGCTCACATTTGTGAACTGGTAGTGAAGGTGAGTAGATTTCACCCCTGCTTCAATATGTATTGCTGCATAAATAAAAATTTTGGGCAGGAAAAGGAAATGTATATAGAAATAACAAATGAAGGGCAGGGACAGATCCCATACTAGCCGCTATTTCATGATGGAACATGTTTATTACACATTGATTCTCTCTGACCAAGTATGACTGCTAGACATCTCTCCTCTATTTTCCTCTACCACTTGACAGGAGGCATTTTTCCATTTCTGCATACCATGTTCATTCTTTTATTCCGCCTGATACCAGTTGAAAAGCTTTTGGATATTTATCCCTTTGATTAAGGGTAAACTACAAAAACAAAATGGTTGCAAAACAGGTTGAATAGTTGAAGAAGAGAGCAGCAGGCGTGTTCATGCATAGTGCATTAACACGTGGCATGTGCATGAATGCTAAAGCAATCCTTTTGTTAATAAATGGGGGAAAATAGCATACAAAAGAGAGAGAAAATATAGTGGAACAAAAGAATAACTACTAAATATAGCTTTAAAGAAAGCATAGTGAGAAAGTTTTCTAGTAACACATCTTCCCCATTCCTTCCATTTGTGTCCCCAGTTGCTAACCACAGTTTAAATATGCATTCGTTACACTGAACATTAATGATTATTACTTTCTGTTTAAGTCCTAGAAACCATATTCTGTATGTCTAAAGCACCCTTGCTGTGTATTGCATTGACTGTAAGGGAGCAATTCCAGCTTTCATTTGGTTAAACTTCTATTACAGATATGTCAATTTTCCATTACAACAAATTCTCCCATTTTGTTCTCCCAGTCAGCAAAGTGTTTTTTCTCCAGTTCTGTGCCAGGTGTGTTCTTACTGTTGTCAACATATCTTAGTACATTAAGGTATTTTTTTTCTGTAAAAATATCTGTAGTTCTCTTCAAATTTTATTTTATAATACTTGGACTTTTTAGATGTATTTTCTTCCCATTCTTTTGAATTTTTTTGCGTAACCACCACATGTGTTAAAATGTTCCTTCTTTGTTGTGGCATTTCCAATATTTATTACTGTAGGCTTTGTTTATCTCGGGAATAATTGATGGAATTACTGTATATACCATTTGTAGAACATTTTGTACCTATTTTCTTTAAAATGTAGCTTGGATAAATTTCAATGATTTTTATCATAACTTTTCCATTAATACACTGTGATTGTCTCTTTCAAATCTTTTTGAGATAGCTTTTTATTTTTCTTCCCACTTACATTAACCATGGTAGATTTCTTCCTCCATTGAACAGTTTCTGAATCAGAAACCTTTTTTACTATAATTTTCCTTGAAGTAAATAGGTGTTTGATGTTGAGATTAATGGTATGATTGCTGGATTCATTCTTGCTTTTCAAAGATTCCAAATTTCTAACAACAACAATTCTTCTTTTCTTTTTCTTCTTCCTCCTCCTCCGCCACCTCCTGCTCCTTCTTCTTCCATATAAATCTATTAATATTTTTGCCAGTCCTACAGAATTCTATTGGAAATTTCAATTACTGCTATTTGAAATAAAAAATCCATCTTGGGCAGTACATTCATTCTTCTAATCACAATAAGTTCTAACCAGGAAATTATAAATTATTCTACCTTTCCAGGGCTTGTTTTGTTTCTTTCCATAATATGTTGCAATTGTTTTGAAATATGTCTTTATTGCATCCTGTCAAATGGAGTCCTAGATATTTCATTGAATCTTTTGTTATCTTACAGTTGGTCAATGTTAAAGCAATCTTCTATGCCCCTGTGTTCATTTGTGCATCTCAAATATAGATGCTGTCTGCATCCAATCTATATATGATGAGAGGGATATAGTAGTTTGATGCAATTTAGAAAAATGTATTATGATTAGAAAAACCTACATGAAGTTTCTTAGTGATGAGACAATTTTACCTAAAATCTCTCTCTTAATTCATTTCCATATGTGACAAATTAGAAATAATTTCCATTGTTAATATAGCAGTATCATACTTCTTCCCCACGATCTTTGTGTCTCCTCTATCTGCTACTAAAATGTTAACAGTTAATGGACAAACCTGATGTCCAGTGACTATCCTTTGTATAATTCATAATCCTGAAAGTCTCAAACAGAGCTTTGAATAGATCGTCTTGCAAATAAAAATCTGTTTCCTATAAGCAGGATCTCATAGCTACTCTGAACATTTCTCTGGGCATTTTGAGAAACTAAAATGGCTGCCCAGCTTGGCTGCAGCTGAGTAGACTATAATTAAGAGTCAAGATTTGTCCATACCAAAAGTCCTTCAAGTCCTTGAGAGAGAAGAACACTATTTAGAATCCACAGTAGGTAACAAATTGATTACATAAACTGTAATCAATAGTTAATTGATGGGACACTGGAAAAGAGTTCAGTCTTTTTTATCTTGCAGATTTACCTTTTAGTATATTCCTACTTACTCTTCTGGCTTTGCTTGTTTTATTTTTTATTTTTTTAAATTTAATGTTATGGATGGTACAAAATTTAGTATGAAGGATATTTTTTGTTCAGATATTTCCGATATATTGTTAGAAGATGATACATTGACAAAAATATTAATTCAATGGAAAAGTACTCATTTAAATAATAATTAACAGGCACGTAAGCATAATTACAATATAAAATGTTACAAATGTTTTTATTATGCATATATCATATTATAGTGTATTATTGTTGCAATGAATAAAATATTTCTTTTATTTACTATATTTTTTTTCAATTTATTTGTCCTCCTTTTCATTGTAAAAAAGTTGGTCACCTTAAAAATAAGAAATACTTAATCCTGAAATTCTGTGTGTCTTTCCCATGAAGTTGATCATGTGCAACAATGTCAGAACATTTGTGTGTAAACAAAAAACAAACAAACAACCTCCCAGAATGGCACCAGGATGCTAATAGATTCCCTTGGTACCAATCAGGTTTCCTGTGCTCCCTGACCTTATAAATTTTTCAAGCATTTTTAATTTTAGAAAAAGGGAAACTGCTATTCTAGAAAGCAAATGGTTATCCTCTGACATGCATTTTTTAGAAAATAAAAATAGTGAGTAGCTGTGCCCCAATGCTTTGTTTGGAAATTGACATACCTGCTCAGAAAAAGGACAAAGTTAAGCAAGATTTACACAAAGTGTCTTGTAGAAACAGGTTGATGAGCTAGGTAGCATTCTGTGAAAAAAATGGTGCTTGGCAACTGGTTATGTTCCCATAGTCATTTTGAAAATAGCAAGTTTGTGCAGCAGCCATTTTGCAAAAGCATCTATAACATGTTGTCAACATTCAAATATATCCGACAGCTTGAAAACCTTGCTCCTCTCCCTTATATAAGCAAAGGAAATTATGGTTCATTCTGGGCAGAAGCTATATGTACATAAAAAGAGTTGTGGGCAAATTTCCTGTGGAAAATGATATTTATGTCTATTGCCTAGTTGCAGAGAAATATCATAAAAGTGCTAATGGGACCAGGAGCTAAGAGAGCATTTTAAATTGCTCATGACAACATTGGCATTCTACGAAGCCATTCCAATATCCATGGATCTGAACATACTAAAACAGTGGATAAAGTTTGGTGACTAAAAATGACCAGTAACTTTATTTGGTCTGCAATTTGTCTTTGTGAGGGACCTCAGTATCAAGATCCATACTATACCATGGAAATTGTCAAAAGACTATAGTTTTCTCAACAGTGAGTACTCCTTAAGTAACTTTGAATACCGAGGGCTGGCACCATCTTTTCATAGGCATATTCGACAGTACAGATTTTTGGAATTAGTCGCAGCCAAAATTGGTTGGCCATTGAATTTTGGGCATCATATAAGACAGGAGTCTCCAACCTTGGTAACTTTAAAACTTGTGGACTTCAACTCCCAGATTTCCCCAGCCAGCCATTCTGGCTAGAAAATTCTGTGTGTTGAAGTCCGTAAGTCTTAAAGTTGCTAAGGGTGGAAACCCCTGATATAAGATACACCTGGAGTAGATTTGGTTTGCACAAACACAGGACCTTCCTAATCAGACTGTCTCATTCCACCTGGAATTCTTCAGGAATATCTGAGCACAAGAGTGAAAGTACTCTCAATTCAGCCTCAGTTTTTAATCATTGAACATGTCTATTTAATTTCTTTGGCAACAGTACGGAAGTGGTTTGTCATCAGTTTCTTCTAGGACTCTCCTTGTTTTGTAAGGTCCTGAAAAATATCTTGGCTTCCTGAATTATGATGTCACATAGTTCCTAAGACTTTGGAGGTGGGGCGTGCTCAGTCTGTTCAGGCTTTATCTTCAACATTGTCATGGAACCTCATTAAAGTGAGAGAGAAATAAACAAACTGAGAAAGTAGTTGAGATGATAAAAGTACCCTTTAGAAGAAGCACTGATAATTCCAGGTTGGATTCCTTTTGGTTAGAGGCCCAGTAGTAACTGTTCCACTTTCCGCATTTGTAAAGTTTGGGTCACAGGCGTGCTGCTTTCACTGTGGCTTCAGCCACACCTCATAGATCCAGTTCTCCTTGGGCACTGTTGTTATCATGCTTTCCCCTTGCATTGATTTATTAACTGGTTTGGATTGCCAAATTAGGGGGAGGTGGGGGTGGAAAGCCTGTGGGGCCATTATTTAATGTTTAAGACATTTGTTTCACACTGAAAGAGTTATCCTTTCTAACAATTTACAGCTTACTTCTCCACCCCCTCCCTGGGCCTTGCTTTTTGACTCCAAAGGGGACAGCAGGAAAGGGAAACATGATATTTCACAGGTCATTAGCACAGGGAGGTGAAACTTGTGGCAGAAAGTCCTGGGAGGAATTCTTGAAGTGTCGTCTGCCTTTGAAGGAGAGCATAAGAATGCAAAAAGTTCCTGCTTGATTAGACCAAAGGCCTGTTTAGTCCAGCATTTGGTTCATACAGTAACCAATCAGTCACTTATGGAAAGCTCCCAAGCGGAACATGAGGACAAAAACTAACATCCTGTGATCATTTCCCTAGTATTGGGAGGTATTCTGCCTCTTAGATTGGGGTTAATAAATAGCTATTATGACTCGTAGCTATTGATAGTTTATTCTCCACTGGTGTCAAATCTCCCTTTAAATCCTTCATTGGTGGCTATTGCTACAGACTATAGAAACAGATTTCCTAGTTTATACTGTTGGAAGAAACATCCTTCTGGGTTCAGCTCCAAGTGGGGAAAAAAAGACACTTTGAAAGATAGTTTAATGGTGGACAGGATCACATGGTTTGAGCTCCTGAACAGAAAAGATCACATGCTTCCAGTTGATGGGTGAAGAAGAAAAAGGGGAGAGATGATGAAAGTCCCTGGCTTTATGTCCTCTCTGGCCTTTGATCTTGATTTTGTATTCTGATTGGTTGACAGACTCCCATGAGGCCATGCAGGGGCAACTCTTTAGGCTGTGTTTTGAGTCCAAGTTTGGTTGAGCATTGCTTCTTCCCAGGGGCCCCGTGGTGAGATGGGTAAAGGGTTAATACTATCATGCCTTAATCCCATCACCCTGGAGCTGAAATGGGGGAAACGCATTATTATGTAGAATAGACTGGCTCAGGCATTTTAATGGCCCATTGACAAAGATGGGGGCTATTAAGTGTGAGTCTGTTTCCTACCTGAAAAACATGTTTTTTCCATTTCTTATCCAGGGAAATATAATATTCTGCCTTTTCAATATTTTTTCCAGGATATTTCATTTTTCTAGGAGTGGGGTGGGTTTTAACCTACAATACAGAAAGAGGATTTCTTTTTATCTCTCCTAAATGAGAGGGTGAGTTTGACCCTTTTCCATGTGACTGACATTTCAGAAGAGATGATTTCACCAAGAGCCTGCCTGTTTTTCCTAAAACTGATGGCAGTTCTGATACTCACTTGGATTATTTTTAAAAGTCAAAATTGACCTTTTATTGGATTTTTTGTGTGTGGCAGGCTGGGCTATCAATGGCTAGTGGAATTCAAGACTGTATATTATTTACAGACTTGAGAGCTAGTTTAGTCTAGCGGTTAAAGCACACAAGTAGAGACCAGGAAATTGTGAGTTGTAATCCCACTTTAGTCATAAAAGCCAGCTGGGTAACATTGAGCCACTTACTTTTTCTGAACCCACACCAGGCCTGGGGGACAAGCTTGTTAGTCAATTCCTATTGCAAACAGTGGATCAGTATTCAATTGATCAGAGTGGTATTCAGTCAGTTCGAACTGGTTCAGGCGAACTGGTAGTGGAGATTGTGGATGGGCCCATCTGCCCACCCGCCCCGGCTCTATACAGTCCTATTTAGTCATGTTTTTGAGGCCAGGTGCATGCATGAAAGGTGTGTGCGTAGCAAAGCACTTGCATGGAAGTCTGGGCGCATGCATGGAAGGTGTGTGTGCATGTGAAGCAAACGAATGCGCATGAGGCGAACCGGTGGTAAAAATAAATGAAACCCACTGCTGCAGTTGATCCCCAAAAAGCGGATCCTGCACTTGTGGGAAAATGTTAGAAGGAAAGAAAAATTCTGTCCCCTGACTGAAGAACAACATGCCTTGAATTACATAATTTTAGGGAAAAAAATTAAAAACTTTAGATCCTATCTGCAGGTTTCTCATCAGCCTCTCAATACATAGCACTGGACTGGATAGCCTTTGGCTTGATCCAGGAGAGCTCATCTTATCTTAAACTCCATCTCAATTGGCTCAGGAAGAATCCTGAGTTCAACTGAAAAGATCCACAGATGGTGGAGTTTTTGGTCCTCTCTGAGCTTGCTTGTTTGCATGCAGACATTTCATTACCCAACTAGCGGATATCCTCAGTGTGAGTAAGTGTGGGATTTGCTATTTGTTTATGTAGGTTGCCCTGCCAATTTTGGTTGGGGTGTATTTCCTCCTTGGTGCTTCCTTGATTAGAGTATTATTTTCTGCCTGATTGTTTGTTCGGTGCTGATCCCTGCTTATCTGAATATTGGCTGCTGGAAGGGATGTGCTCTAGTTTATTTTTGTTTCCTTCCTAGACTTTTTTATTGTCTGCTTTGAATGGTGTGTAAATGTGGTTTCTCTCTATGTATCTATCGATGGCTGCTTTGTTAAATGTACCAGTCTCGATAAAGCATAATTGGAATGCTTTTAAATTCCTCCCATCTTCTACTTTAACATTAGATTGCTATTGTAAGAATAAATTGTCTGGAGTGGTCAGGAACATTGTGGAACACATAGGTGGTTAATAAATCTTTCAACTAAATTAAGAGCAGCCTTTATTCTCCCACCAAGCTTTGTTTAATTAATTGGAGGAGGAATTTCAGATCACTTCCAAGCTTATATTGTTGTGCTCTGACTTTCCAGTTACTCGAATAAAGAGATTGCTTCTCATATCGATTTTGGAAATGTTATTTTGGCCAATATAGTTGTTCAATAAACCGTTACGTAAACATATCCAATTGCCAGTGTAAAACCAGATTTCTGTCTCCCCATGACCTCAAAGAACACAGGGTGCACAATTTCTCTCAGCCCAGCCTAAGTCACTGGGTGATTGTTGTGGAAATAAAATTAGGCTAGAGAGCTCCTAAAGGAAAGGGGGCATAAAAAAATGGTGCAGTTTGTCTCCCAGTTGACGTCAGGGTAGTTAAAATCCCCCATTACTATTGTGATGTGCTTTCTACATACCTTACTTAGCTGACTAGCAAAAAGTTCATCTACTTCCTCTGTTTGGTTGGGTGGCCTATAGTATAGACCTATGGCAATGCCACCCCCTCCCCCCACTTTTAATATTGACCCAAATACCTTAAAGTTGTCAAAGTTGAGAAACATTGGCGAAGAGCTTACTGTTTTATTTTGTTCCCCGTTACCCATTTTGTTTAATGGCGGAGCTCTCGAATACCTACCAAGTGACCACTTCCTGCTTTTCAAAAGAAATAAACAGGATATAAGAAGATTGAAATGGACAATGGAATCTCCAGGCGCCTTAGCATGAAGAGGCTGCATTGGTGCAAAAGCAGCCCCAGATTGCTCTGATTCCGCCACATTACCTCTGCGTGAGAAAGGACCCAAATTATTTCTGATTCAACTGTGGTAAATTTGGAAGCCCAGCCAAACTAGCCTCTTCTTTCACAATGCTTTGAAATACAGAATTTGTGGGTAGCCTGGTTTCCCCTTTGTCAGGAACTCTTACCTCACCTCACCTCCTTCCAGCTTCTGAAGTCAAGACAATCATTACTCTCTCACGACAGCCATCCCCACCCAAACTACACAGTCAACTTCAGTTCTGAGGAAACTTCCACATGAGGTTGCTCACTCCAAGAAATGACAAGAAGGAGCGTGGCTCTTTGGAGCTGGTCGGTCCCTGCAGAGTCCGAAAAGAGGTAAACAGAACTATCAGTTGCACCTTTGCTTGACTCATCTGGATTCCTTGCACTCTGGAAAGTTGCAAGAACCTGTTAACAGTCAAAATAGCCCACTTTTCTGTTTTAATTTTATTTATACAGTAATTTAGATTAGATTAGATTGTTGGAAGGGACCTTGTAGGTCATCTAGTCCAACCCCCCTCAAGCAGGAGACCTTGCACCATTTCCGACAAATGGCAGTCCAATCTCTTCCTGAAAGCCTCCAGTGACGAAGCTCCCAGAACCTCCGAAGGGAATTTCTGTTCCATTGGTTGATTGTTCTCACTGATAGAAAATTTCTCCGTATTTCTAGGTTGAATCTCTCCTAGGTCAGTTTCCATCCATTATTCCTTGTCTGGCCTTCGGGTGCCTTGGAAAATAGCTTGACCCTGTAGGAAGGTATCACCCAGCCCTCTCCCAGAAAAATGAAATATCCTAGGAAATATTGAAAAGGCAGAATATTTCTCTGGATGTGAAAAGAAAGAAACATGTTATAAAAGACAGAATAGCTGCCTGTCGCTTCCTGCCATCACCACTTTGTCAATGGGCCATTAAGAAGGCCAAGCTAGTCTCTTTACATAAGAAAGACTTTCTCCACTTCAGCTACAGGGGGATGGGATTAAGGAACTTTACCCAACTCTCCACATGGCATCTGAGAACTCAACCAAACCTGGATTCAAAACACAGCCTAGACTCTAGAGAGTTGCCCCTGCATGGCCCCATGGGAGTCTGACAACCAATCAGAATACAATTCTTACACAGGAACAGGAAACAGAGAGGTGGGACTGAACAGGTTATAAAAAGCTTAGCAAGCCCCTCCCTCAGCCCTTCTCTTCTTCTCCACCAACATTGAAGCATGTGATCACCTTTTCTGTTCAGGACATAAGCCATGTGGTCCTGTCTAACAATAAACCATCTTTCCAAGCAGCCTCCATGTCTCCAGTGTCTTTTTCCCCACTTGGAGCCGAACCTAGAAGGACATTTCTTTCATCAATCCCTTCCTCTCTGTGACAGCCCCTCAAATATTGGAACACTGCATTTTATCCCACCTATATTATTGGTTATAAATAACTCAAGGCGGCAAACATACCTAATACTTCTTTCTCCTCCTACTTCCCTACAATAACAACTCTGTGAGGTGGGTTGGGCTGAGAGAGAATGATTGGCCCAAAGTCACACAGCTGGTTTTTCATGTCTAAGATGGGACTAGAACTCATGGCCTCCTAGTTCATTAACCAGCATCTTAACCACCAGACCAAACTGGCTTTGCCATTGTAGTCACACTATTTACAGCTAGAGGTATTGGAAAAAGAGCTGGAGTGACCATATGTCAACATGTTACCTTTCACTTTTACAGCACATGGTGGCTTTTAAACAGCATCTGCTTGCAGTAGGATAGCTTTCTTTCATATTAATTGCTTACATTACTTAGCAAACATCCCACGTATATACTTAGAAAAATAGGAGGGAAGGAGCTAAGTTTCTTTTCCTTTCTTTTTGGCTGCCATCATTGAGGTCAGCTGTCCTGCCATCTTCACCAAGTCCCAAACAGAAGTGACTTAAAGAGAAGTGTGAAAAGCAAAATGAGGATCCAATATTAGACAACGCAAATCCCAGAATCTCTTGCGAACTGATTTGTAGAGTTTTAAAGGGGAGTACAATTGCACAACCCAGAAATCTGATGGATAAGTAAAGTAAATGCATATCTGATTAAATCAGTAGTCCTAAACTTACAGCCAACTTGTTCAGCAGCTATTTGAAGTTGCAGTGGCGTTGAAAAAAGGACCTGAATTAGGACAGGTCCTCACACATATCTGTTGCATCATCTCCATGGTCATGTGATTATGATTTAGGTGTGTGGCAATTGATATATACAGTATTGATGACTGTTGAAGTCTCCTGGGACACATAAATCATTTATGATCTTTCCTGCTGGCTTCCAAGAAGCAAACTCAATGAGGAAGTCAGCAGAGAAGGTCACAAATGGTGATCATGCAATGTCCTGCCTCAAAGAAATATTTAGAATAAAATATTCTAGAATAGAGTTGGGAAGGACCTTGAGGTCTTCTAGTCCAACCCCCTGCTTAGGCAGGAAACCCTACACTACTTCAGACAAATTGGATGTAGTCCTCTGATGTCATACTTAACAACCATACTGCACAATGAAACTAAAATCAAAGAGAAAAGTAAAAGTGCGAGAAAGAGACAAAAGTAGAAGAAAAATGGAAAAGAAATAAAAACATACAAAGAATTAGCTTCTGATCTTTTCTACGGCAGTTGTAAATACAATTATAAATTTATTTCTTACTCTGTGACTGCAACATGACTCTCTTTCTACAGTCTAGCCTGTCTAATCATCAAAGCCATAAATTTCATGGTTTGAAAATGAACCATAAATTTGATTTTTTTTTCTATTTCAAACAAAAACTCTATAAAGGGTTTCCAATAAATGTAGATTTTTTTTTTCTAATAAAAGAAGTCAATTTAGCTATCTCAGCAAGTTCGACCATTTATACCAACCACCTTCACCCCCACTGTGGGTAATGCTAACTCTTTCTATTTTGTTGCATTTAATAATCTTGCGGCAGTGATCACGTACAAAAACAAAGTTTCATGACTTTTCCCCCAACTGTTTGCCCATCTATTCCAAAACAAAAGCTTCTGGCTTCAGTTGTATATTAATCTTTAAATTCTTCCAAATCAATGTATAGCTTTAAATCTGAGGGTATCTGAGGAACTGTTTCACTCATTCCAGCAGAAAGGGACTACTTCAGATCCTGTTGTCCAGGGGTGGGATTCTACCTGTTTGGACTGGTTTGGGTAAACCGGTAGCTCCGAAGATCAGCTGGGAGTGAACTAGCAAGTGGGCCTGCCCGCCCGCCCCTGCGCTTTACTTACCTTTATCTTCTCAGCTGAATCGCGCGGCAGAGTGGGTTGCTGCCCCTCAGCTGTTTTCCTTCCCAAGCATTAATCTGGAAGGTAAGTCTTTTCTAAACGGAGCACATGAAGTGTGCGTGAAGCACATGCTCAGTGAACCGGTTGTGAAACTGGTAAGATCCCAATCCTGCCACTGTCCAAAGAATTTTGGCTGGTGGGGTCCAGGAGAAGAGCCTTTTTTTTTTTGCTATGCCCCCTGCCCTTTGGAATATTCTCCCATTGGAGGTGAGGTCTGCCCCAACACTCCTGGCCTTCCAGATGAGTTGAAAAAATTGGTTCTGCCTCTTGGTTTGGGGCCCTGAGAGGAATCTGCTAGGTTTGAGGTAACTGACAGAATAGAGAAGATTCTTGCCTCCAGGCCACTCATTATCTTGGCTTTTAACTTTTAACTTCTGCATTCAAGCCACCCAGAGTCTCTGTACCCGTAAGATGGGCAGTATAGAAATTTAATTAATAAATAATCATTTTTTTTATTTTTATACATCCAACAAAGATGATCAATGCCTCTTCTTGTCATTCACGTTTTCTTCATAAATTTGACATGCTTTTAAATATTCTAGACAAGGGCTGTCAAACTTCCCGCTCAGGGGCTGGATGTGTCATACGCTGACCACACCCACATCCGGTTTAGCGAAGGAGGAAAAAAGCCCCGATACCAGAGATGGGTTCAGCCGAATCGGTAGTGGAATTCAGGCCTGAGTCGCAGAACTGGCAGCAATCCAGGCCTGCCACGCCCTCGAACCGGTTCCCTCACTGCTGCTTGGCTGCCCCATTTTGGATTTTAGTGACTGCACGTGCACAGTTCAATGTACATTGTTCTGTGCATGCGCACTGCGTGCACGTTGTAAACCAGCAGTAACACCGGCAGCAACCCAACCCTGCCCGATATGTCATGTGACACCGCCATGACAACATAAGTTTGACACCCCTGTTCTAGACAATTTCTCATACATCAATGGTACATTATTTTATAAAAAATCCCTGTAAGATTGTAACTTATTTTAAATGCGATTGTTCCACCTATATATAATAACCAAAAAATTTAGCCCAGTTAATCAAATGTTCTTTCACGTGTTACAAGTTTGACTAGAAATTTATAGCAATTACGTGTTCATTATTTGTACACAATTCAGTTCCAAATTCAGCCTCTACAATGTTCAGAGCCGTAAATTCTCTTGTCAACTTTAAATCTTTCCAATAATTATAAATAAGAGAATCGTGGACAATTATGTCCCTCTGCCGCCAGTTCTTCTCTTGATTTTATTTTTCATTCTCCTTGAGAAAATGCTAGTATCTCACAATAAGTAAAAGCGCAGCCTATTTTTCCAAGAAATGCATACATGGGTTTAATTTCAGTTTTTATGGCCAGTTTTAATGTTGCATAATTGTGTTCCCTTCAACGGCTGATTCCCTAGAGAAAGAGGTGACTAATACTCCTTTCTCATTTGCGTAAAGGAAAACCCAGGAACACTTGGCATAAAAGCATATTTCACAGCGCAAAGTAATAGATCTGGATCAGAAAATGATGAGGAAGATAATACAGTTTTGGTTTTGCTTAATTTCTCATGAAGCAGTACAGGTTTCACCACAAGGGGCAGATCTGTCATTTTTCTCCTATAATTCATCTCTTTCTCTCATTATATTTATATATCCCAACTCACTGATTCCTCAGAATACATTAATAATTCCTAAGGTAAAACAGTTTATGTGTTGTGAAGAATAAATTAATTAAATAATTTAAGGCTCCTGGGAGCCCATGAGTGGCTGCTTGCTGTATCTCTGGATGATGTAGGACTGTTCTATGTTAGCAAATTTTTTTAGTACTGTAAGCATATTTTTAAAAAATTACTTATTCAGAAGCAGAAGAAAGGGAGGTCTATTAAGCTCAGCCACAGCAGAAGGAAAAGAAACCATTTGAGAAACTGAAGTTCTTTAGGGAAGGAAAAGAACCACCCACCCAGCAGAATGCGAAACAAACTTTCTGCTAACCATAGAATCCACTGGGGATCAGATTATCATGGAGAAATTCATCAGTAATGTATTTGAAAGAGAATTTTTGTAAAATAATATACCATTCGTATTGAACACCAGATTTGTGAAAAGATGTATAAGGGAGTGTCAAATTTATGTTGAAACCAATGTGAAGGCACTTTTCATTATCTTTGGTGGGCATGTAAGGAAAGCTAAGAAATACTAGGCTCAGATATGTATTTTTATTCGGAGAATTCTTAAAATATACAATTGAAATCAAATGTTTTGGATCAACAGAGCGAAAGAAAACATGGGATTTTATTTCTTTATATGATAACAGTAGCAAGACTTTTGCATGCACAGAGGTGGAAGGACTTAGAAATCCCCAAAATTGATGAGTGGATGGTGAAGTTAATGGAATTGGCTGAGGTGAAGAAATTGAGATAAATTACTTTGATCCAAGAAAAGACTTTGTCTAGCTTTGTTTCTACTTGGAGACACTTTTGGTCTTTTTGCTTGAAACCGAAAGAAATGATTTGGGGAATTTGATTATTAGAGCTGCTTACGATTATAGAAATACTGTGCATTTCTATACTTTAATCTTAAAGTGAGGGGTTAATGAATTTTATATTTATCTCTATACCAAAGACAGATGGAAGTTACTCTTTTCTATTTTTTTCTTTATCTACACTTTTTTTCTGACTTTTTTCCTTTTCTAATTTTTGTTTTGCTTTTCTTCCATATATTTTATCTCTTGTTGAAACTTAATGAAGTTTTAAAAAGAAAGAAAAATTCCTCAGTGACTGATGGTACAGTTTTTTTGGATGACAGAATGTTATGCTGCAATAGATAGTAACAGATCCTACTTTATTTTGGGCCTTTCCAGATTGCAATGTTCTCCTAGCACGATTGATCAATAGTTATTGATCCTGCTCCCACCCCCCTCACACTTAATCCAGTCAGCCATCAAGCCACCTGCTGTTACTTACCAGTAGTTCTGGCAGCACACAATCATATGAACTGGATCGCAAAATCACCACCTTAGGAACACAGAATCTCTGCCTACTTTTTCTGGGGAGTGCCGGGAGCACCCCATGAACTCTTTTGCTGGAGAGTACTGGCATGGCTTCATGATATTGCTAATCCTTCCTCATTGGCCAGACAATCAGAGCTTGGGTGGTAACTTCTGTGCTACCTGTTATGGGCTGTGAGAAAGGAAAAAGAAGAGTCACAATCTAAACAACAATCATGCAAAAGATATCTCAACCCACAGAAGAAAAAGGGCTGTGGGAAGCATTTTAGAAAGGACCCTCCCTAGTTTTCTGGAACATAAAGGGGAGGGGGAAGAGCTTTTGGATATGCAAGATTCTGTTCTTGTAACCTTACAATAAAGTTACCACGGTCTTCATGGTTGGTGCTTCTACCATGATACAGGAAAAGACAAGAAGGTGACACTTCCAGACCTTGGCAGCGAACGACACTGAACACAAGCTTCTACTTCCCATACCTCTTTCTCTACATTAGAACCTCTATTCTTTGGAGTTCCAGATGAATTGAGTCAGTTGACTGGATTTAGATGCTCTCATAAGCAATAGAGTAGAATTAGTTTAACCATATGTATGACTGATTTGTGTGGTTCCCAGATTTAACCCAATTGACTGGATCAACTGGTGCGTTTTTATATTCCGCAACTTACTAACATAGTTAAATGTTTTAGAGGAACAGAACCGATCTGTACCATTTTTCCTTTCTCATTTTATCTTTGCAATTCTTTTGAATGGAGCATCACAATTGAATTTAGCTGAGCCTGTCATGTTTCCCCTCTTCCAGTGTTCCACCTTTTGATACTCCAAAAGGTTCAGAACTTGTAACTCTTTTATTGCTAGTTTGGTGCCAGCCTGATCATACAAACCAAAGCTCTTTTGAAACCTCCTTAGCATCGTGGGCATCTCAGGAGCATGCTGCTTGTGTTAGAATGACAAAGTCCTTCTTACAATGCAACTCCACCTCTTTCCGAAGTGCAGCGACATTATGGCACGTGTACAAAAGGAGGCTGGGCCTGCATTGCAACACTGCTTTTGACATTCAACCCCCTGAACAGTCCATTTTGTTACACACGCCCCACAGGCACAAAAGGAGTACAAATAACTAAACAGCAATTAGGACTTGGGGAATGGAAGTGCATACTATTTTCTTAACCACTCTCATTTCCTCATTGATGCAGATTTATTTTTTCAGCTGTGCAGCACAGACAGTGTTAATTGTGAGGAGACTAAGGAGGAAAAAACAACAGCAGAAAACGCAGCAGCTGGATTTCCCCACCTTTCGATCTCTGACAATTATTGTCAAGAATTCAGCACAGCAAGGTCAGTTAGAGAACTGTGATGAAAATTAAAGGAATCAACAGAGAGAAAACCAATTTTCTTAACTTAAGAAACCGGACACCGGAAAACAATGAAGAATGCCTGTTTTGGTAATAGTAATTGCAAAAAATTATTTTCATTAATGGACTGCAACTTGAATATGAGTCAGTAGTGTGAAGTAGCTGCAAAAAAGGCAAATACAATTTTAGGTTGCATCAACAGAAACATACATTCAAAATCACCAGAAATATACAGGTCCTCTCGACTTACAACGTACGACTTACAACCACAATTGAGCCCAAAATTTATCTTGCTAGTGAGACATTTGTTAAATGAATGTATTTTTCAAGTCAGGCTTCATCTCAACTACCGGTTATCATTTTGGGCACAATATGAAAAAAGGTGAGACACACACAAACAAAATGAGAGAACAATGAAGATAATCAGGGTAATAGTTTGGTGAAAAGTATTAAAGGAATTGAGAATGGTTGGGCCTGAGGAAAAATGTTAAGATACATTTTTTTTTAAAAAAAAAAACCATTTCATTTACTTTATTTATGCCTGGATTCCAGTTAAAAAGTGCATACAAAGAAGTAGAATAAATTAGAAACACACAGGACTCAATAATGTAAATGTATAAATCCAACAATTTAAATTATTTAAAGAAATACATTTAAATGTATTTAAAGAAATAATGAAGCAAGTGTCATAAAAGGGCAGATGGCAGATCCCAGCTGGGCTAAGCTTAACTTTAGATGATCCTGGCAATGGAGCAAACCCTAACCTTAAAAAAAAACCAGAATACTACTCTTTGAATAACTGGAATAATTGTTGGAAGAAATATCCATGTAGTTCAGTTCCAAGTGGGGATAAAGACACTGGAAACATGGAGGCTGATTGGAAAGATGGTTTAATGGTGAAGCAGAACCACACACCAAGCAAGTGTGATTCTGGCTAGCTGACCACATGGAGTGGAGAGTGAGGGTTATTTATACCCTCTCTTGGGCCTTTCCCTAGAGCTTCCTGTTCCTATGACAAGGGCATGTATTCTATTGGTTGTTGTAGGGGTCATAGCTAACTTTGTAGTTAACTTTCACATAGAAAAAAGGCCCAGACTATCATTCCAAAAAAGCAGAACATGATTCAAATTAAAGGAAAGTAGATTCAGATTGAAGGTTGGAGGGGGAGGGAACTCTAATAGTTCAAGTAGTTTGCTAGTAGAACCATTTACTCTGGACTTGTTTATTTGCAGTGTTTCTCAGTCCTGGCAACTTTAAGATGTGGGTCATTCAGCTCACAGAATTCTAGGAGCTGAAGTCCATGTAATTTGGAGTTGCCAAGTTTCAGAAACATAATGGTCTGTTCCAGCTCAACAGTTCTGTGGCAAACGTTTTCCATCCTGATTCTCATCAAACATGTTAGCTTTCAGAGCTCAAAATTTCAGCTAATATGGCTAGGATTTTCAGGAGCTGTAGCCCCACATAAATAGACAGTAAGGAGTTGGGGGTCCAGTTGCAATGTATGGCTGTGAAAGTTGGACTATAAGAAAGGCTGCACACCAAAGAATGGAGGCCTTTGAACTATGGTGCTGGAGAAGACTCCTGCGAGTCCCATGGACTACAAGGTGATCAAACTGGTCAGTCCTAGAGGAGATCAACCGTGACTGCTCTTTAGAAGGCCAGACCCTGAAGATGAAACTCAAATACTTTGGCCACCTAATGAGAAAGAAGGACTCCTGGAGAAGAGCCTAATGCTGGGAAAGATTGAGGGCAAAAGAAGAATGGGACAGCGGAGAATGAAGTGGCTGGATTGAGTCACCAAAGCAGTAGGCATGAGATTAAATGGACTCCAGAGGATGGTAGAGGACAGGAGGGCCTGGAGGAACATTGTCCATGGGGTCGCGATGGGTCGAACATGACTTTGAAACTAGCATGGAGTTGGGGATAGCTGATTTAGAGTACAGAAGGAGTCTGCAATGTAGTCATATTCTAAAGAAGCAGCAGGAGAGAATGAGGTTGAAAAAGCCAGTACCATTAGGGAAAAAAATAGATACTGTTTTGGTCTTGTGTGCTAGAAATCAATTGACAAGGCTTGTCACTGTATACGGATCCTAATATCATAGTGGCGGAAGAAACTATTACTAGCCAATCTTGCACAGAGAAAGAATCCAAATTAAAGCACTCTGAGAAATGTCTACCAAGCCTCCCTGCGTGATAGCATCCAGGAAAGGGGTAGCCACCAAATTCCTAGATAATTGATTCAACTTTTCCTACCATTAATATGTCTTGTTCAATTTAGAGCGGATCCTGTCTTCTGTAATTGTCAGCATTATTCCATGATGGAAGAACATTGTCAGAGACTCTTCCCATCCTGCTTACAATCTTTTTAAACTGTTGCTTTCTGGCAGAAGATACAGAACAATTAAAACTAGGACCACACGTCTTCTGAATAGCTTTTATCCTATTGCACTCAACAATGAACTAAAGGCCCACCATCAGTGAGCTAGTGAACAGCACTACATGGTCTGTTGTGTGGATGCTTGGGTGGTTTAGGGGTGGGGAATTTTTTTTGATGGGTGGGGTTGTGTTTGGGGATTGTTATGTGTGTTGGGCCTGGTCTCTGGTGTTATGTGAATTTCATTGTATCTGTAAACTGTGTATATACGTACATACAATGACAATAAAGTAAAGTAAAGAAAATCTTGTTAATTTAGAGCAGTAGTGGCACAGTGTTTAGAATGCAATATTGCAGGCTAACTCACTGCACACTCCAGCAGTTCGATTCTCACAGGCTCAAGGTTGATTCAGCCTTCTATCCAGTGGTGGGATTCAAATTTTTTTACTACTGGTTCTGTGGGTGTAGCTTGGTGGGCATGGCGTGGCTTGGTGGGCGTGGCAGGGGAAGGATATTGTAAAATCGCCATTCCCACTCCACTCCAGGGGAAGTTACTGCAAAATCCACATTCCCTTCCGATCAGCTGGGACTCGGGAGGCAGACAAAAGATTGGGGCGGGGCCAGTCAGAGGTGGTATTTACTGGTTCTCCGAACTACTCAAAATTTCCGCTACCGGTTTTCCAGAACTGCTCAGAACCTGCTGAATGCCACCTCTGCTTCCATTCTTCTAAGGTTGGTAAAATAAGGCCCCAGATTGTTGGGGGCAAAATGCTGGCTAGAGAGGGCTGTAAAGCACAGTGAAGTGGCATATAAGTCTAAATGCTATTGCTATTAATTTATAGTAGCAAAAAACCAAAAGAAGCCTTGATAACATCTTTTCCAACTAACAAATTTTATTATAAACATAAGATTTGTGAGCTCCAGTGCACTTCATCGGGTGCATTGAGTAGGTAGGCTGAAGTAGGGTTTAAATTGGGGTTGGGGGAAATAGACGAGAAGAGAGTTTGGTTATGCAGATGCAACTGATATGTGAAATAGATTATAGTAGTTTATCAATTAAAAATTGCAATTTGTTAAAACTGTATTGTGTTTTCTGAGAACTTCTAAGATTCCCGAAAGGTTTTTAAGGAATACCATTTCAACAATTTTTCACTGCGAGGTGCTGCTACTTTTCCAAAGCAGTCACTTTGAGATCTATCATGAGTGTCCTGGGAGGTTAAATGTTCACATATTACTTTGTCCTTTTTTTAATCCTGTGGTCCATTAATTAATTTGTGCAAAAATGATCCCATTGCCCTTTGAAGAATTCAGAGGGGGACTGCTAGCAGATATGAATATCACATTGTAGGAGGGGCACATGAAGACACTTCTAATCTTGTGTAGGTATTTGTTGGAGCACATAATGGTGGTGTTGGTGTAGATTAGAGGTGGTATTCAGCAGGTTCTGACCAATTCTGGAGAACTGATAGCGGAAATTTTGAGTAGTTTGGAGAACCGGTAAATACCACCTCTGACTGGCCCTGCCACCATCTATTTTCTGCCTCCCAAGTCCCAGCTGATTGGGAGGGAATGCGGATTTTACAATAACCTTCCCCTGGAGTGGGGAGGGAATGGAGATTTTTACAGTATCCTTCCCCTGCCATGTGGCCCATTAAGCCATGCCCACCAAGCCACACCCACAGAACCAGTAATTAAAAAAAATTGAATTCCTCCACTGGTGTAGATATGAGGGGGGGAAGTAGATACAGCAGTTTCTTGCAGGGTCTGGTTCCCTTATTAGCATTATTGCCTTGTTATTGTTTATTGAGAATGTGTTTCAGATTGGATGCTTGTCTGAATGCAAGTTTACGAATATCACCCAGTGCTGGAGATAGTAATATTGTTATCCAGTATGTCTTATAATGTATTAATAATGCTTTTGAATGGTTTGAGCTGTGAGTTGTAGGTGACAACCATTGGTGTTCTGTGTTTCTGTTACCCTCAGCTGTCTTTTAATAGGTTCTTCCAGGGAATTGATCTGGCTCTATTGATTTGTCTATTGATCTCGTGGGTGGGTTGTTTAGTCTCCTGAATGCCTGGCTTAATTCCATCAGTTGAACGTCTCTGTCAAATAGATCAGAACAAATGCAGCACTAATGTAGTCTGGCTATAGGTGATAGATTTGGTAGTATGTCTGGATAGAAGCTGGAAACATCTAGGGTATATATGGCAATATGTAGGTTTCCTCTTAACGTGATGTTTATGTGTCTGTTGTGTAGTTTTACAGTGACGTAAAGGAAGCACTTGTTCTGTAAAGAGGTATAGGCTGAGACTGATGTTGGACCCTTTCCATGGGTCCAAACCAGTGGTGGTTCCTACCGGTTCTTACTGGTTCAGACCAGTTCGGACCGGTTCGGCCAAATCTGTAGTAGTTTGGCGGCCTGGGTCACTGGAACCGGCTGCAACTGAGGCCTGCCACGCCCTCCCAACCAATTTTCTGGGAGGTACCATAGCTGCTGCCATCTTGTTTTTCAGTTCTGCGCATGCACAGAACAATTTTAATTGTACTGAGAATACGCATGCAGCACACATCAAGCACGTGCGTGTGCACACACATGAGCAAACTGGCAGTAACGCCTGCCAGAACCCACCCTTGGTCCAAACATTTAAAAGATCTCAAATGAATCTCAGTAAAGGAGGGCTCCAAGTAGTGGGAATTAAGAAAGTATTCTAGGTGAGCCAGAGGAGATGATGGCATAATAAGATATGCATGTGTCCATAGTGATTTTGAGATATATATTAGGGCCAAAAATGAAGTAGTTGTGAATAACTACAAAGTCATGCTGTTTTGCCATCAGTGATGATACTCTCGGTGACTTGAAGTTCATGTTTGTGGAGAATGTTAGTATACAGTGCCTCAACATCCACATACAATGGCTAAAAATTTGTTGTTAAGAAGATTGTCTATAGAGTGAGTTTTCATAGGAAGTCAGTAATGTCTCTTATGTAGTTATTAGTGCTGGTGGCATAAGATCCAAGTACAAACTCCCTGAAACCTGATATTAGTTCATTACAATGAGACCACGTGATGATTCAGATTTCCTGGTTTTGTGTCTTTAGGAATTTCTATCATCAGATTGTGTAGTCTCTGATATGATACATGTAGTCCTTGATGTATGACCATTTCTTAGCGACCATTCTAAGTTATGAAAAAGTTACTTATGACTGGTCTTCACACTTACGACTGTCACAGTATCTTCATGGCCAGATGATTTAAATCCGGGTCCTTGGCAACCCGCATGCATTTACAACAGTTGCAGCATCCCAGGGTCCTGTGATTGCAACCTTCCCAGGCAGCTTCCGACAAGCAAAATCCAGAGGGGAGGCTGCCTTTGCTTAATGACAGCAGCAAAAAAAGTTCATTAAATCAGGAGCAACTCACTTAACGGCTGTAACAGAAGTCCCAGTCCCAGTTATAAGTCAAGGACTACCTGTATCGAAGAACCTGAGAAGTTGGTAGAATGTGTTGCTTTGTTTATTCCACGTCCTG
Source organism: Thamnophis elegans (assembly GCF_009769535.1). NCBI lineage: Eukaryota > Metazoa > Chordata > Lepidosauria > Squamata > Natricidae > Thamnophis > Thamnophis elegans. The sequence continues at coordinate 123,343,124 of NC_045544.1, read as the reverse complement.
AGATCAAGTTGAGAAAGGTGCGTTTTGTACTGTGGAAAATACTCTTTGTACTCTAACAGCATTTGCATCACCGTGAGTCTCAAGGCTGCCAAGGCATTATCATTCCTATTGGCTTAAAAACAACTGCAAGGGGCTGGTGTGGAAGCCTGAAGATCTGGCTTCTGCATGGAAGGGGCTGGAGAAGTGGGAATAGCGAAGATATCCTGCCAATGGGAAAATAGTTTTCTCCAAAAGCTTATAAATCTTCAACACTTCTGTTAGGAGAGACGTTCCAGGGCAACTCTTGATGTGTTCCATTTGAGCCAGAAGTAAATTGGCTCAGTTGCACAACAACAAACAATGGCATACGAGTACAGAGCTGATCAGGGAGCAGCACAATGTAGTACACGAAAGCGCGCCAATTTCTAGTTGTCTAATCATGCTTATTGCTCTTTGAGTCTCACCCAGGTTATCAGAATCTTTCTTAACATAGATAGCGCCCAGCGTTATACACAGAACCTGAGGTTGGGTGAGACCTATCCAGTGGTGGGCTGCAACTAATTTAACAACCGGTTGGGTGAGGGCACGGTTGGCACGCGACTAACACGCTTGCGCACAGCATTCAAAATACAGCAATTTGAAGCTCAGCTACTTACCTTCTAAGGCAGCCCCAGTAAGTAGTACAGCAGAGGCACGGAAATAAGCTGTGCTGTGAGAATCAGCTGAGCCAGAAAGAAGGAAATATAGGACAGGATAGGGCGGGGCCAGCTGATCATTGGAACTACCGGTTCGCCCGAACCAGTCTGAACCAGCAGCAGCCCACCACTGGACCTATCAGAATGGAATGGAGCATTGCTTCTCATATTTTTTCTCAAATAAATATCATAATAGGTAAATAAATGAATTTTGGAAATGATCGTTGATAGCAGAACCTATTGCATATCAAGCAACCTTTGGGGCACAACTTCAGGAATATTTTTCAAAAATCTGGTTTCTCGAGACAGAGCAGTGGTAATAGCTATTTGGAAATCCCATTGCTTTTAAATTTGCCTAATCCCTTTTTAAAGATATTTGAAGTCAGTGATCATTCTATCATAACACTTCATAAGATGAAACTCCATTCATTAATTTTATATTGGATCAAGAGGCGCTTCTTTTGGTTTGACTTTAATTGAATTGGCATCCATTTTGCTAGTTATCTTCAGATTCTAATGTTATGGGGTGGGGAGTGGGGATCACTGTCTCTGCCAATTTTCTTATGCTCTATTTAATTTTACACTCCTCTAATTCTTCCACCCCCAAAGACTTCACTTTGGTAAAGTAAACTGACCCAAAGTCTTTATCAGACTTTCTTAAGATTCTGGTTGGCATTTTAAAACACTTTTTACAGTCCCTTTTAGAATGACTACAATGTACATTGAGGGGCATGATGGCTCAGCAGCTAAGATGCTGAGCTTGTCAATCAGAAAGGTCGGCAGTTTGGCGGTTCGAATCCCTAGTGCCTCGTAACAGAGTGAGCTCCCGTTACTTGTCCCAACTTCTGCCAACCTAAAAGTTCAAAAGCATGTAAAAATGCAAGTAGAAAAATAGGAACCACCTTTGGTGGGAAGGTAACAGCGTTCCGTATCCCTTCGGCATTTAGTCATGCCAGCCACATGACCACAGAGACATCTTCGGACAGCGCTGGCACTTCAGCTTAGAAACGGAGATGAGCACCACCCCTAGAGTCGGGAATGACTATCACATATGTGCGAGGGGAACCTTTACCTTTACCTTACAATGTACATAATATAAATAGGTTACCATGATATGGGAAAAGACATGCTTAAGAGAAACTCACAGTGGGGTTCACATATAAAACAACAAGCAGAGTTAAAATGTGATGGTTGGTGGTTTAGTATGTTGTGTAATTGTGTGTTATAGTTGTATGTATGTAGTATCATGTGTTTGGGTATAGCATGGTTTGTCAACACACCACCAGACACAGCAGTGTTTTGCTTAACTTCATTTAGGCTTTATTGTGCTGTGGGAGTTCAATTACGTTTACCACCACAGGCAACATAAACATGGATTTGCAGCAAAATACAGGAAGTCCTCAATTTACCACCATTCATTTAGTGACTGTTACAACAATACTGAAAAAAGAGGATCATTATGGAGCGTCCTTGCACTTAGGACTATATATAGTTACTGTATATAGCACATCCATGGTCACGTGATCAGAATTAGGGCACTTGTGGTCTTTACATCCAATTTCAGATCAGCTTCTAAATGAAAGGAAGCTAATCTGAAGCCTTAGGACTATATAAGTCTTTGGTGTAGTACTCTTGAGTCCTCTAATAGATTTTACCTAACTGCAACTTTTAATGGGACACAAGGGGAGGGGGGCGGAATTATTACATACTGTATTTTTCGGAGTATAAGATGAACCTTTTTCCCTCAAAAAAGAGGCTGAAAACCTGGGTGCGTCTTATACACTGAACACAGCATTTCTTTGCCTCCCAAAACCCCGCCCCTTCACCAAAATGGCCGTGCATAGCCTTTAGGAGGCTTTCGGAGTGCTCCTGGGGGCTGGGGAGGGCAGAAATGAATGAAAAATGGGCCATTATTTGCTCAATTTTGCCCCCTCAGCCCCCAGGAGTACTCTATAAGCCTCCTGAAGGCTATTCATGCCCTTTTTTGGGGGGGAAAATGGGCCAGTTTTTGGAAAAAACAAGCCGTTTTTGGGAGGTCTGCAGAGTGCAACCCCCCCTTTTTTAATTTGCCTCTTAAAAATCTTGGTGCATCTTATACTCCGGTACGTGTTATACTCCGAAAAATATGATATATGTTGCTGCAAAATAATCATACTAACAATATTCAAATGTTTAGATGTAAAAGAAAACCCCTGTCCAATCATGTCTGATTCTAGGGTGCAGTGCTCATCTCCATTTCCTAGCTGAGGGAGCCAGCGTTGTCCAAAGATACTTCCATGGTTATGTGGTCGGCATGACTATATTCCGAGGCGCACAGAATGCTATTACCTTCCCACCAAAATGGTACCTATTTATCTACTCACATTTGCATGCGTTTGAACTGCTGGATTGGCAGGAGCTGGGGCAAAAATGGGAGCTCACCCTGTCACACTGTACTTGGGTCTCAAACTGCCTACCTTCCGATCAACAAGTCCAGCATCTTAACCTTGAGTTTAGTTGTAACAATGTACACGTTTAGTATGTAAATGAAATGAAGCAAAACTGCATTTGGTTTTTGACTGGATCCTACCAGAGGTGGGTTTCTGCCGGTTTGCCCCGGATCGGGCGAACCGGTAATGGTGGCAGCGGGAGGCTCTGCCCACCCACCGAGATGCTTCTGCACATGCTGCGCGCGCACATGAGCGAACTGGTAGTAAAATATCCTAAATAGTGTATTGCCAAGAGACAGAGAAAAGGATGAACACAACCTTCATCAAGTCTGCAAGTCTGTCTTTATTTTAATCCAAGAAATGACAGTCATATAAAGTATTTGATCGTTTCAGACTGAATGGGAATGCCATGTTAGAATTTATGTATGGTCAATTCTTAATCCCTTTATGCTTTCAGAAGAGGAGAGTTGATTCCTTTGACCCCAAACCTTGTAGAGTCTGTTGATGACATTTTGTCTGTCATATCTGCTTGCTTTCTCACTGTTTACTAGGTTGCAATCTTCTAGCTCCTAGGTTTGAAGGGTGCACTGCCGACTTTATCTATGTATTGTCTATGGGTTGAAGGTTTACCATAGGACATGTGACAAAGATAAAATAAATAAAAAAGTACTTTGCGATGAAAAAAAAAGGATCATAGTTGAGCAGCCTCAAAGGCCAAAGCCTTGAAATTTCAGGACTTACCGTATTTGTTGGACTATAAGACGCACCGGAGTATAAGATGAACCATGATTTTGAAGAGGTAAATTAAAAAAAAAGTGTTTGCATTCTGTAGGCCTCCCAAAAAAACATGCATTGTTTTTTTGCAAAAAAAAAAAAAAGGCATGCAGAGCTTTGTGAGGCTTCGGCGGGCGGGGGGGGGGCAAAAATGAGCAAAAATGGCCCATTTTTTGCAAAAATGGGCTGGGTTTTTTTTTTTTTTTGCAAAAAAAGGACATGCAGAGGCTTGGGGGGGGGGGCTTGTAGAGTGCTCCTGGGGGATGGGGGGGGCGTTTTTTTGCTCATTTTTGCCCTCCCCAGCCTCCTGGAGCACTTTCCAAGCCTCCCAAACTCTCTGCACATCCATTTTTGCAAAGGGGGTGGGGTTTCAGTAGGCCAAAAATGCTGTATTCAGTGTATAAGATGCACCCAGATTTTCACCCTCTTTTTGGGGGGGGCATTGGTGTGTCTTATACTCTGAAAAATACGGTAATTCAATGCCACAATTTTCTACCAGTGACTATAATGACTTCCAAACCTTCCAGAGGAAAATGATGCTGAAAGCAATCCTATGACCTCTCCATCATCTTGTGGATTAAATACTTCCAGCTACATCTTGTTCATCTGTCACAACCGTATATGCGACCAGGTGGAGCAGTGACATCCTTGTGGGGCTGGATACCAAGTCAAGCAAGTGTCCATCAGGCTTGTCTGCATCGATCCAGAAAACCTAACAAAAAGCTCCCTTGTTCCCATGTCATGACAACAAGACTGATATTTTTTAAAAGCAGTTTTTTTTTAATTCTAGCTTTAGAACAGCAGTGGGAAACAGACACCACTGCCTTTTCTTCCTCACCTCCAACCTTAACTTGTCATCTGTCTGATGAGCATCTCATAAAACAAATTGAGAGGTTTAAATCTCCGAGACAAAAATCAATAAGGGGATAAGTAAAGAATAGGAGAAAGTCAGGCGGCTGAGATTTATTTCCCTGGAAATGTTTTTTCAATGGATTTACTAATAAATCTAAAGTGGCCGTTGCTTGGACCTTTGATATACAATCTCTCCCTTTACTTAGATGAAAGGCGGCCCACATGGAGGAAGAAAGAGAAAAGGAAGCTTCACTTATTGATTTTAACAAGGGCATAAATCAAGGAAGTCCCACATGTTGCCACCATTGGCATTGCTTGGAGAAGGATTCCTAGCATACACCCACACATGTCCATAGGGACAACTGCCATTTCCTCCTCCTCCTTTTTAATTTACGACAAGAGAAAATTAGAGATATAAACTACTGACTGGTCAAAGAGTTGTTGCTAAATAACTCTTTGGAATGTTATTATTGCAAGCTGAATGGCATTCACGGACTCAGATTTTATCCCTTTGTCTGAAATATTTCCCCAGCGTTGACCTGGTAAATTCAACAGCACTTCAACCATTTCAATAGCCACTTAAAAATGTTTTCTGGTATGTGATATAAAATGAAGTGATATAACCCCCCTTTTTCCCCATTAATACTATATGCGCACATCAATGAATGGGTGACTCTAGAAGACCTCAGTAAGTATCTAATGGCTATAGCACCTTCGCTGGTATTCTAGTTTATGATAATTTTATTTATTTATTTTATTTATTTAGTTTGTCAAACATATACAAGATAACAGGCTTAAGTATGAACATGGACATGAACAAAGGAAATGAGTGCAAATAAATGGGGACAGTAGGACAGGGATGGTAGGCACGCTGGTGCGCTTATGCATGCCCCTTTTATGGACCTCTTAGGAACGGGGTGAGGTCCACGGTAGACAGTTTAAGGTTGAAGCTGTGGGGGTTTGAGGATGTAACTATGTTAAAATGAGTTATGATTCTACCAAATCTTACCTGCAGAAATGGTGTATGTGTTTTATTTATTTAATTCATTTAGACACAGTCAATCATAGAATCATAGGCCTGCAAAAGACCTCAGAGGTCTTCTAGTCTAACCCGCTGTTCATGCCTTATACCATCCCAGTCAAATGATTGCCCAGTCTACTTTTGAAAACCTTCAGAAATGATGCACCCAAAGAGGCAAGCTATTCCACTGATTCACTGTCAGAAAGCTTCTCCTTACTTCTTGGCTGAACCTCTCTTTCAGAAGCTTCCACCCATTACTTCTTTGCATGTCCTTTGGTGCCTTAGAGAATAAGTCAATGCTCTCTTCTTTGTGACAGCTCTCATGTTGTACTGGAAGATAGTTATCATGTCCGCTCTAATCCTTCTCTTTCATAGACTAGATAGATCTAGTTCCGTGAACCCTTTGTCATACATTGTAGGCTCCAGATTCTTTATCATCTTTGTTGCTCTTCTCTGCACACTTTTAGGATGCCGGTCTTCAGGGTCCTCCTACGCACTGGGTGTCAAACTTGTGGTGTCACGTTGCCGTCACATGATATTTCCTGATGTTTTTCCCATTCATGGAGCTGGGGTGGGCGTGGCCTGCATGTGATACATCTGGCCCGCAGGCCACCAGTTTGGCACCCTTGTTCTAGACCAAATACTCCTACTGGAGAAGCAGGTAGCAGTTGTGACTAGGGAAATCTTTGTACAGATTCCTCTTGTGCATCAATTATGACCATTCCTGGACCAGGAGGTGTTGTATACAGTCATTTACACCTTGGTCATTTCCTGGATGGATTATTGCAATGTGCTCTATATGAAGCTGCCCTTGAAGATCTCCTCCTTCCTGGAAATTACAATTGGTCCAGAATCCAATGGCGCCCCAAGGTCCATCCATGATACACCTCTGTTGCAAAAACTCCAGTGGTTTCCAGCTTCTTTCCAGTGTAATTCAGGATGCTAGTTATTACCTTTTAACTCCTACATGGCCCAGGGCCAGGATATTTTTCTCCCTGAGGCAGATTGATTCTGTCTCATTCCAGCAGGTTGATATAGTAAAACACACTCGGTATATAATAATATAATGAAATTCAGCAGGTTCTGATGGGTTCTGGAGAACTGGAAGCGGAAATTTTGAGTAGTTTGGAGAACCGGCAAATACCACCTCTGCCTGGCCCCAGAGTGGGGTGGGAATGGAGATTTTGCAATATCCTTCCCCCAGGGGTGGGTGGGGGAGGAATGGGGATTTAGTAGTATCCTTCGCCTGCCACATCCACCAAGCCACGCCCACAGAACTGGTAGTAAAGATTTTTGAATTTCACCACTGGTATAATGCATATGTGTGTCAGTAGGCACACATGAGTTTTAAGACATTAAATAACCAAATAATCACAGACTCTGCTATGTCTCTTGTACTGTTGGGTAATACTAAGTCCTTGATTCTTTTATTTTTTAACCCAGATGGGTTTAAATGGACATTTAAGACAGACTATCTGGCTGTTAGTCTCTATATTCAAATAATGGCATGGCAGCCATTGAAACTGGAACAGGCCCATGAAACACATGCCAATTGACCAACATACCAGAGGTGGGTTCCTACCAGTTTGGACCGGTTTGGTTGGAAAGGTAGTAACTTGGTGGCCTGGGTTGTTGGAACTTGCAGAGGCCCCTGAACTGGTTCTCTTGGCTGCGCCATAGGCAGCGCCATCTTGTTTTTGGCTTCTGCACATGTCAGAAGCATTTCTTTTAGTACTGTGCATACACGCATAGTGCGCGGGGGCGTCCCTGAGCAAACCGGCAGTAGCAGCAGCCAGAACCTCTGTCCTTTGTTAAATATTGGTTAATATTCATGCTGCCAGTAACACCCTCTGGCTTTCTGATTGGCTGAAAGCCCCAGAGGGTGTTGCCGGCCGAACGTTACTGTTGATTGGCCGAGGGACTGACGTCAGCGGTTGCTGTCTCGTCCCCGGCCAGTGATTGGTTAAAAATTAGTATAAATACCTTGGCGCGAGTTTATGTTCTTCGAATCGCTGTTGACCAGAATAAACCGTGTAGTTGTTGTTGAAACCTGGCTGCGCGTCGTCCCTCCGTCAAAACATAAAACTGGCGACGAGGGTGGGATTTGGCGATTCCACGCAAGCCTAGGTTAGAGAGAGAGCGAGGTTCTATCAGCTAGCTGCCACAAGTCGCTACTCGCGCCGGCACCGAACGCTGAGGAAAAAATTTTCCTGTCACGACCTCCTCCCCTCAGCTCCTCAATCTTCAGCCTGCCGAACTCTTATTCAATATGAATTCTTTGCCGCCCTTCGCTCCTTTTGGCTCCGCCGGCGAATCCTGGGAAGGATTCATGGAGCGGTTTGAAACTTATCTAATTGCTACCAAAAACCAGGCTCAAACAGATGAGGAGAAGTGCAGCTTCTTTTTATCATGCTGCGAACCCTCTATGTTCGCCTCAGCCAGAGCTATGGCTGCTCCCAGGCCGGCATATAAGTTAGGCTGGGACAACTTAATGGCGAAATTGAAGGGGCACTATGCCCCGACGCCTTCCAAAATTGCCCGCAGTTTCGCGTTCCGGAGAAGAGTACAAAAGCCGGGAGAGTCGATTAGTCAGTTTTTAGAAGCCCTACGCACTGTGGCATCCCAGTGCGATTTTTCAAACCTCGAAGAAAATTTAGTAGAGCAATTCGTGTGCGGAGTGCGGGATGTACATTTAAGAAGCCGCATGTTCCGTCATCACGATATTACACTACTCCAAGCAGTGGAGATCGCCAGAGCAGCTGAGCTCTCTGAGCAATCAACAGCAGATTTGGAGTGGCTACAATTGTCATCCCAAACTCCAGGGCACGTCCCGTTCACTCCACCGGCCTCACAAGTACATGACATTGACTATGATGACCTTACACCATCTGAGGATCTGGAGCCCGACAACGTCGGCCAAGTCCGTGCCCAACCGCGGCGGAGACAACCTGCCCTTTCAGCTGCCGCACCGAAAAACTCCAAGGCATCTTGCCCTAGCTGCGGAGGCCGCCACGACCGCCAAACCTGTCAATTCAGAAACGCAATCTGCCGCCGTTGTCAGAGGCAGGGGCACATTGCCCAAGTCTGCAGAGCATCCTTGCCGGCCCCTGCCTTCTTCCAAGCAAATGAGAGACCCAAGTCGCAGCCGCGCCGCCAGCCATCGAAACCAATTCGCAGAGGAGACGACTGCCACAATGTGTCCGAACCGCAAGAAGTGGAGAGTTCCATCAATCAGGCCTCCTCAGGATCCCGAAAAATTACAGCCAATGTCCACCTGGCAGGTCAGCCATGCCAAATGGAGGTGGACTCAGGCTCCTCCCGTTCATTATTGTCCTGGGACATGTTCTCCCACCTCTGCCCTACAGTTCCCCAAACTAAGTTAGCCCCATCCCGTGTGCTCTTAAGGGACTACCAGGGAAAATTGATTCCTGTCCTGGGATCTTTTCCTATTCCTGTCAAGTATGGCGAGTTTACGGGGGAGCTGCCAATCATCATTGTAAAGAATGCCCTGCCGGCCCTTCTTGGCCTTGACTGGTTTCCGGCATTGGGGTTGTCCATTGGGGGGGTGCACCGGGTAAATTCTTCTTCCATTGAGGACCTCCTACAGGAGTTCTCTGATGTTTTTGATGGACAGCTCGGGTGCTACAAGGGAACCCCCATCTCCCTTAGTTTGGATCCTCAGATTGCTCCCATTAGGCTGAAAGCCCGCAGGGTGCCTTTTGCCTTGAGGGCCAAGGTTGACGCTGAACTTGACAAATTGTTGGCGCAGGGTGTCATCGAGCCAGTTGATCATGCTCCATGGGAGACACCCATAGTCCTCCCGGTCAAACCGGATGGCTCGGTGAGAATCTGCACCGACTACAAGTCGACGATCAACTTGGCCCTTCAGGCAAACCCCTATCCAGTCCCTGTTGTGCAACACCTGCTCCACTCCTTGGGGCAGGGTTGCATATTTGCCAAACTGGATATGGCGCAGGCCTATCAACAGCTCCCGGTGGATGACGATGCGGCGGCTGCCCAGACCATCGTCACCCATCGTGGGGCTTTCCGTTGTCGCCGCCTACAATTCGGTGTGTCCGTGGCCCCGGGGATCTTCCAGAGCCTCATGGAGCGCCTGCTCCATGGGCTACCGGGGGTAGTTCCATATTTCGATGATGTTCTGATCGCTGCAACAAGCCACTCAGAACTCATCGAAATATTACGGAAGGTCCTCTGTCGTTTCAGGGGCGCGGGATTGAAATTGAAAAGCAGCAAATGCTCATTTGCTGTCCCTAGGGTAGAATTCTTGGGCTTCTTAATAGACGCCCAAGGCATTCACCCTACACCATCTAAAATTGCCGCCATTAAGAACGCCCCTGCTCCCACCTCCAGGGCGGAGCTACAGGCGTTCCTAGGGCTGCTCAATTTCTACGCCCCCTTTATTCCTCACAAGGCGTCACTAGCCGAGCCGCTGCATCGGTTGCTCGACCGATCCGCGGCCTGGCGCTGGGGGAGCCGCGAAGCGCATGCGTTCGCGGCTGTCAAAGAGACGCTGACGTCATCGGCAGTCCTCGTTCAGTATCATGATGGGATGCCTCTGACGTTGGCGTGTGACGCCTCCCCATTTGGTGTAGGGGCGGTCCTGAGCCACATCCTCCCGAATGGCTCAGAAGCCCCTGTGGCCTTTTATTCCCGGACACTCTCCTCGGCGGAGCGCAACTACAGTCAGATCGACAAGGAGGCTCTGGCTGCAGTGTCCGGGATTAAGAGGTTCCACGACTACCTCTACGGTCGGCACTTTACTCTTGTCACCGACCATAAGCCACTCCTTGGGCTTTTGGCGGGTGACAAGCCGACCCCCACCATTCTATCCCCCCGCATGACTCGCTGGACGGAGTTCCTCGCAGCGTATTCTTATACGTTGCTCTACCGTCCGGGCAAACAGCTGGGGCATGCCGATGCCCTCAGCCGTTGCCCACTCCCGGAGACGGACACCGCCCCCGTCCCATCTCTCTCTGTCCTCTCCATTGCCGCCTCCGGATTTCCACTCTCCGCCGCAGACGTGGCAGCCCACACGAAGGCCGATCCGATCCTCTCCCAGGTCTCTTCCTGGGTTTTGAGGGGATGGCCAACAGACAAGGTGGCAGAGGGCTTCCAGCCCTTTAAAAATCGCCAGGCAGAGATCTCCCTCCATGGGGGTTGTCTCATCTGGGGGGATCGGGTGCTGATCCCCACTGCGCTTCGGCCACTAGTTCTGGATCTGCTCCACAAGGACCACCCGGGCATAGCACGAATGAAGGCATTGGCCCGTAGCTATGTCTGGTGGCCCTTGCTGGACACAGAGATAGCGGCCCATGTAGGCCGCTGCACGACCTGTCAACTATCCAGGCCCAACCCCCCTGCCGGGCCTGCTCGTGAGTGGGAGGCTCCGAGAGGCCCATGGTCTCGCCTCCACATCGATTTCGCTGGTCCTTTCCACGGCCAGAACTTCCTGGTTGTGGTGGATGCCTACTCCCGGTGGGTGGAACTAGTCATCATGGGCTCTACCACGGCCGAGAGTACGGTCAGGGCTTTACGGAAATTGTTCGCAACCCATGGGTTGCCGGACGTGATGGTCTCGGACAATGGGCCCCAGTTCACATCCACCATTTTCCAGGAGTTCTTGGCCGAGCAAGGGATCCGGCATGCGCCCATAGCCCCGTACCACCCGGCCAGCAATGGCCGGGCAGAACGGGTGGTCCGCTCAGCAAAGGAGGCGCTGAGCCGCATGGACCGGGGCGACTGGCAGGCGAGGGTGGCGGCTTACCTGCTAAGCCAACATTCCACCCCCTGCCCAACTACCAACAAAAGCCCCGCGGAGCTCTTGATGGGCCGGCGCCTGCGGACTCCCCTGGATAGGCTTCACCCGCTCTATTCAGGGGATCAGCCGAGCAATCTGGGGGTTCTCCCTCCCCGGTCCTTTAAGTTAGGGGATTCCGTGTGGGCCCGGTCCTTTGCGGGGGAACCAAGATGGGTGCCAGGTTCTATCATTGCCCTGACCGGCCCATGTTCTTTTAGGATCCAATTGGCTGATGGATCACAATGGAGACGCCACCTGGATCAACTAAGGAGGCGTCTCCCGTCGCAGGCCGGTGGCCGCGAATCCCCGAGTGACAACACCGCAATACCGGGGTTGCAATGTGAAGCCTTCGCCACTCCAGGCCTCATCCTGCACCAACCACAAAGTTCTCAAGCCGAGAGACCGCAAACAAGGGCCTTCGCCACACCAGGCCCTGCCTACCCAAGCGCCAACTACCAGGACGCCGAACTAACAGCTCAATCCGAAGGCACTACCCAGAGGGTCCCTCCTACGACCAGTGATGCGCCCCCACGACCAAACCTACCTTTGCAGTTGAGCCCGCCTTCTGGGCCTTTCCGAAATGGCGTGCCTCGGAGCTGCACTCCCTTCGGGGAGGAGCTACCACGAGGAGGACCTCCTCCGCCGACGACTTCCCCTGCAATGAGAAGATCTGGGCGGGTCCGGCGCCGCCCAGCATACCTTAAGGACTACGCATGCTCCGTTTCGGGCATGCGCAGAACTGGGGGAAAGGGGTGTTAAATATTGGTTAATATTCATGCTGCCAGTAACACCCTCTGGCTTTCTGATTGGCTGAAAGCCCCAGAGGGTGTTGCCGGCCAAACGTTACTGTTGATTGGCCGAGGGACTGACGTCAGCGGTTGCTGTCTCGTCCCCGGCCAGTGATTGGTTAAAAATTAGTATAAATACCTTGGCGCGAGTTTATGTTCTTCGAATCGCTGTTGACCAGAATAAACCGTGTAGTTGTTGTTGAAACCTGGCTGCGCGTCGTCCCTCCGTCAAAACATAAAATCCTTTATTATTATTTTTTCTTTAAGAACATTTCATTTTTTAAAAGGGAAATCTAATTTATTCCTATAATGAGACAGAGTTTACCCTCACCTAACATTGGTTTTGAGCTCCAACCCAGTGGATGAAGATTATAGCTAGGGTGGAACTAATTGACAATTTAGTTCCAAATATTTTGAGTAGCTTAGGACCAATAATGAGACCCTGAACCTCTCCCCACACTGCATATGCTCCCAGTGTGCGTCTTCTAAATTCTATCCCAGAATCCTTTGCAACATGCAAGATTTCCTAAGCAGATAAATTACTTTGGAAAGATTCCTCCCAAAGCAGTGAAAGTTTAAGACCTTTTTAAGCCTTGAACTGATGAAAGGAAAGCCAAACAACTTCTTTCATTCTTCTCACAGGAAGTCAATTTCCTGGTTACAAAAATGAATTTCCTGTCAATATTTCCAAAAGCCCGAGTCATCAAATGCTTTGCCATCTTGAGAAGTTCTATACAATCATTCATTTACTGAACATGTACTCTGCAGAAATGAATCCTGCTTCTCCCAGAGAATATTCTCCACTCTGGACACAAGATTTCTAGCTTTCTCTCCAACTTTGATATCAAGATGACCTGAGAAATAGAAAGCACTGCAAGGTGCTTCCAGTCTGGACTGGTTCCCGCATTAAGGAGACCTTGATAAGATGCTTAGCACAGTCTCTCTCTCTCCCTCTCCCTCTCTCTCTCTCTCTCTCTCTCTCTCCCTCCCTCCCTCCCTCCCTCCCTCCCTCCCTCCCTCCCTCCCTCTCTCTCTCTCTCTCTCTGTGTGTGTGTGTGTGTGTGTAATGACAAGGCTGTAATTTTCATTTACTTTTCTCCTAACAATTATGGAAAATTGAAGTGGCAGTTGGATCCTGAAGTCACCCAGAAATGGAAGTGTGTGTTCTGGTACTGGATGTGTAAATGTTGTTGTTGTCACGACCCCATGGACAACGTTGCTCCAGGCCTTCCTGTCCTCTACCATCTTCTGGAGTCCATTTAAGCTCACACCGACTGCTTCAGTGACTCCATCCAGCCACCTCATTCTCTGTCGTCCCCTTCTTCTTTTGGCCTCAATCTCTCCCAGCATTAGGCTCTTCTCCAGTGAGTCCTTCCTTCTCATTAGGTGGCCAAAGTACTTGAGTTTCATCTTCAGGATCTGGCCTTCTAAAGAGCAGCCAGGGTTAATCTCTGTGACTGACCCAGGGTGAAATGCTACCAGTTTGGGCTGGTTCGCCCAAACCAGTAGTAAAAAATACTTTAAAAAGTTTTTTTAAAAATTGAGATGATCGCACGTTGCACAGCCAAAACTGGGGTGGGGGTCCATTTTTGCTCCCAGCAGGCTTCCCTGAGGCCTGCTAGGCCAAAAACGGGGGGTGGGGGTGCTGAGAAAGAAAGAAGGAAAGAAAGAGAGAGAGAGACAGACAGAAACAGAGACAGAGACAGAGAGAGAAATAAAGAAGGGAGGAAGAAAGAAAAAGAAAGAAAGGGAGGAGAAAAGGAGAGGAAGAAAGGACTAGAAACCTGGCACTAGATGTGGCTTCAGAGGATAATCCAGGGCTGGAAGGGATCTGGAGGTCATCTAGTCCAATCTTGTTCCAGCAGGACATTGTTAAAGTGAATTTCTGTCTTTTGATCTCCCAGTTACAATGACTACATAGTCACATGACCCCACCCAGCCATGCCCAGCCATGCCCACAGAACCGGTAATAAAAAAAATTAAATTTCACTACTGGACTGATCAGTTTCAGTTTCAGTTTTGGTTTATTTGTATGCCGCCCTTCTCCAGGAGGGACTCAGGGCGGCGAACAACTCAAAGGGGAAAGGGAACATAAACAACAGTACACATAATTAAAATACACGAAAATCACACAGCCATACCAGTCGAGAGGGGAGGGGAACTCATCAACCCCAGGCCTACCGGCACAGCCAGGTTTTGACGGCTTTCCGGAAGGCCTGGAGAGAGGTGAGGGTCCGGATCTCCGCGGGGAGTTCATTCCAAAGGGCCGGAGCTGCTACAGAGAAGGCCCTCCCCCGGGTAGTAGCCAGGTGGCATTGGCTGGTGGACGGAACCCGGAGGAGGCCGACCCTGTGTGATCTAACGGGTCTTTGGGAGATAATTGGCAGCAGGCGGTCTCTCAAGTACCCAGGTCCAATACCATGAAGGGCTTTATAAGTTACGACTAGCACTTTGAAGCGTATCCGGAGACCGATTGGTAGCCAGTGCAGCTTGCGGAGGATAGGTGTAACGTGGGTGTACCGAGGTGCACCCACAATTGCTCACGCAGCTGCATTCTGGACAAGTTGAAGTCTCCGAATACTCTTCAAAGGCTGCCCCATGTAGAGCGCATTGCAGTAGTCCAGTCTTGAGGTCACGAGGGCGTGAGTGACTGTTGCGAGTGCCTCCCGGTTCAGGTAGGGGCGCAACTGCTGCACCAGGCGAACCTGGGCAAATGTCCCCCTGGTCACAGCTGACAGGTGATGTTCTAAAGTCAGCTGTGGATCCAGGAGGACTCCCAAGTTGCGCGCCCTGTCTGAGGGGCGTAAATTTTCACCCCCCAGCCTGAGTGATGGAATAATAGCCAAATTCTTGGGAGGAAAACACAACAGCCACCTGTTGATCACCTTGCAGTCCAAGGGAATCACAGGAGTCTTCTCCAGAACCCTAGTTCAAAGGCCTCAATTCGTTGGCACTAAGCCTTTCTTATTGTCCAACTTTCACAGCTATGCATTGCAACTGGGAAAACCATAGCCTTGACTGTATGCATTGAATCAAATATAAAAATGGGAACTCCTTTGTTATGCTTAAGCTTGACTTCTTTGCTTTTCACAGACTCCTAGAAATGTTTACATGTGTCTTCTAACTGAATCAACTTCTCCCCTTGCTTACTTATTACTTATATTTATATGCTGCCCAATTCCGAGAATTCCAGGTGATGTACAATAATTAGACTTAAATTAGCAGAATGACTACAGCTCATGAATAACAATAATGTACAAAATTAGAACTAGTCCACAGCAACTCAGAACAATTCTAATTAATTAAAAAACAGCAATTGGGATCACCATAAAATCTCACAATAATAACCATGGACCAAACATCTCTTTAAACAGAATCTGTAGATGGTCAGTTAGAACATTCAACTGATTTACCTCTATGGGATTTCACGATCACACATAACTTAATCACCCATTGATTATTATTTTTCAAATGTTCCTAGCCTAACATCAGAGTCTGTTCCTGGCCCCTTTTCTTTCCCTGTACAGCCATGGAAAGTAAAGCAAAACTGCCATAGATATAGATGCTTAGACAAAACTTGGGGCCTCTCTAGGAAATTTATCTCAATCAAAAAAGAGAAGATGTTCAGTTAACCCTCTCCTTACACATTCAGGCATCTTGGCCAACTGTGGAAGTCTGATTTAACTATAAACAGATGCAGGACTCTTTAGGGCTTAATCTAATCTGTTTAGGGTTAATTGACTGGGTTTATTGACCTAGTTTTCCTTTTTGCATGACATATTGTTCCTTTGTGACCCAGTTAAGTGTGTCATGGAAACAGAGCCTATGTGTATCTGTTTAGATTTGTTTCCAATGAACTAAGTAAGCAATTGCTATTTTAATGCTCAATTTGGAGGAATCCTATTGGAAGATCTTTCCAAAAGGAAATTAGCTGGGCAGTCTCTGGTTGTTTTACTAAGGAGCTCTGGGAGATGAAGGGAGACAAAAAATGAACTTGACTGAATGTGTGTGTACCCATAAACACAGAGAGAGAGAGAGAGAGAGAGAGAGAGAGAGAGAGAGGGAGGGAGGGAGAGGGAGGGAGGGAGGGAGGGAGGGAGGGAGGGAGGGAGGAGAGAGAGAGAGAGAGAGAGAGAGAGAGAGAGAGAGAGAGAGAGAGAGAGAGAGAGAGAGAGAGAGAGAGAGAGAGAGAGAGAGAGACTGAGACTCATTATATAAATGTGCATTTTGCAAACTAACATGGTAAAATACAGCAGATCCCCCACCTGACTGCTGTGACAATTTTGGATCTTGCATCTTGACAACAAAGTCACTCAGATTCACTAAAGTCCTGATTCTTCATGAATCAGGTGCAATGTGATGACTGGTGCAACATGTTGCCAAGTTATTTGGGACTTCTTTGATCCGTTCATTTTGAGAAATCTGACATGGTTCTCTCTAGCAATGGCACTTAGCAATAGCACTTAGACTTATATACTGTTTCACAGTATTTTGACCCACCTCGGAAGGATGGAAGGTTGAGTCAACTTTGAGCCTGGTGGGATTTGAACTGCCAAATTGCAGGTAGCCGGCAGTCAGCAGAAGTAGCCTGCAGTACTGCAGTCTAACCACTGCGCCACCAAGGTACTAACGTGACTTTTGCCATCTCTGGAGTTGACTCATGTCTTTCCTGATTGCTGCATGGGGTGGGGAATGGGATTATCATGGGTTGGATTCAGAAGGTTGTCAACAATTTTTGTGGAAGAAGATGGTGCTGATTGCCAAGAATGAGAACATGATTTGTCCCCTGCTCAAGAGAACTTCCTCGAATCCAACTGTTCTTGGCCATTATTTCCTATTCTCCAATCTCTCCTTATGGGGTAAGGTTATTAAAAAGGTGGTTGGAATCAGATACAGAAGAGCCCTAGAATAGGAGTGTCCAACCTTGGCAACTTTAAGACTTGTGGACTTCAACTCCCAGAATTCTCCAGCCACCAATTTTGAAGTCTGCAAGTCTTAAAAGTTGCCAAGGTCGAACACTCCTGCTCTAAAAGGAATCCCTACCAATTAGGATTCAGGATTTGGCATGGAACGGAAATGGCATTTCTCATGCTGGTCATCTTTGCCCGGACCTGGAGGGAAAGTATGTCCCTTCTGTTCCACTTGGACTACCCATGACTTCCAATACTATTGGCTATCATATCCTTCTGAACCATCTAAGATAGGTGGAGATTGAAGTACTGTTTCCTTCTTTACTCAAGAGTTTCATTCATACAACATTTGTTCCTCTCTTTCCTCCTGCTGTTGTTAAGTCTGTGCTGTATTGTGGCAGGTGCCTGTCTGTTTGAATTCTGAAATCCCAGAGCAATTTAACTTCTTCATTTTCTATTATTTTTGGTGTCCCCACCAGTTCTTGCTTGCAGGCCAATGGTATGTCCTGCAACTATTCCGATGCACCATTGTTGTTACTTTGTCATACTGTTGTTTGTAGCCAGTCTGTGCAAACTCCTTGCAGCAGCTAACCAGGCAGTCCACTGCTCCATTGGCTTCTTTGCAGAGGCAACATTTGCTATCTGTTGCTGGTTTTGTATGTACACATTTATTCTTAAGGTTTTGTCTTGGGCAGCTGTAATTAGTTTCTCTGTCTCTTTCTTCAACTTTCTTGTTGTTGGCCATCGTCAAGACTTGTTATCTGCTTTGTCTGCTAGGGTTTTGTTTTGTCTTTGCCTTGCAATATCTCTTTTCTATTCTTCATTTGGTCTTTCTTGTAGGCTAACTGGGTCTCTTCAGCCTTCAGTAAGCCTTCATGGTATATTAGCTTCAGTGCCTCTTCTTCACCATCTTTCTGATATTCTTCTTCAACTTTCTGATGTACTTGCAACATTTCGTGCCCACCTACACTCCTTGATATGTAGAATTTGTTCACATCGCTGTGTTGAAGAAAGACGTTACTCCTCAATCTTATTCTTCTGGCCTCCCAATCTAGGGCTTTTAATTCTGCCTGAATCCAATCCACTATTCCAGCTGTGCATCTAATGATTGGAACTGCCCAGGTATTCATTGCCTTGATGGTATTTCCTTCAGTGAGTTTGGGCTTTAAGATCTTCACTCTCATGATATATTCATTTCTAACCTCCTCCTTGACTTCCATGTGTTTGGTGTGTGAGTAAGTGAGTCTCCTTGAAAGATTTCTGTCTTCATATTAACCCCTCCCAGTCTATCACCATTGACCAGCAACTGTGCCATTGATCTTTGCACAAAGCATCTGATGTTTGTACTGACTTCTATTATTTCTAGGTACTGTATATACTCGAGTATAAGCCTAGTTTTTCAGCCCACTTTTTGGGCTGAAAAAAGCCGCCTCGGCTTATACTCGAGTCAGTGAAAAATTTGCCCGAAATGGAGGAGAAAAAGGGGCGGGGCCATGCCGCTGGGTGACACTCGTGAATGGCCCAGTGCCCCTGTGAGTTTCCCCTCCCTCTGTGTCAGTTTGCCGCGCAGCGCGCACCGCACCATCCCCCCTCCTCACGTTCTAATGTAATGCAGGGCTGTCTTACGATTCCCCTTCCTCCCCCTCCTGCCGCTCTGCAACGATGTCCCACCTCCTCCTTGTTATGGCAAGCAGCCACATAGCGATGTCCCACCTCCTCTGGTACAGTGATCCAATGATAGGAATCACTGTGCCGTGTGTCATAGGAGGTGGGACATCGCTCCCGCGGCTGCACGGGACATCATCATCACAGCGGGACATCAGCATCATGAGGTGAGTGAAGTATTTCATTGAATACACCGCTAGTTTACTGTTTTTCTTTGAAATAAATATTCAAAAACATTATTGGTATCTATTTTTATTTTTGAAATTTACCGGTAGCTGCTGCATTTCCCACCCTAGGCTTATACTCGAGTCAATAACTTTTCCAGTTTTTTTGTGGTAAAATTAGGTGCCTCGGCTTATATTCGGGTCGGCCTATACTCGAGTATATACGGTACCTGATTATCCAATCCGGTAACAGGGAGTCAAATGCCTTCTTGCAATCAGTCCAAGTTACATTCAAGTTGGTCTTCTTTCTCTTGCAATTTTCCATTTCATTTTAAATCGTATTTTATTCCAATTCCATTTTAAATTGTATTTTACCCAATTCCATTTTAAATTGTTTTTTATCAGATTTTAGTAATAATCTGTGTCTGGAACTCTGCACTTTGATATGGCCCAAGGACTAATCAATAAAGTAAAGTAATTTTCCAAAATCCTATTGTCAATTAAGAGCTGGGCTTTTTTATGCTTTTTTTTTTGGTTTTGCTCCTTTGCTTTTTGGCCAGTTTCCTTTCTGCTCAGAAAGAAATAGTTTGTTTTCAACTAGATACTGTTGCACTGCATCAGCTATCGCACCAGTTGAAAAATTGGCTACTATTGTTGTCATCAGGCGTGGGATCCTACCAGTTCAACTACCGGTTCGCTGAGCATGCCAAGGTGGCACAGTGGTTAAATGCAGCACTGCAGGCTACTGCTAGATCAGCAGGTCAGCGGTTCAAATCTCACCGGCTCAGGGTTGACTCAGCCTTCCATCCTTCCGAGGTGGGTAAAATGAGGACCCAGATTGTTGGGGGCAATATGCTGACTCTCTGTAAACCGCTTAGAGAGGCCTGAAAGGCCTATGAAGCGGTATATAAGTCTACTGCTATTGCTATTGCTATTGCTATTGCATGCGCTTTGCTCATGCATGGTCACTTCACTCTGCACTGCACACATGGACTATTGGTTCGTGGGTGTGGCTTTGTGGGCGTGGCAGGGGAAGGATACTGCAAAATCCCCATTCCCTCCCCACTCTCAAAATTTCCATTACTGGTTCTCCAGAACCTGTCAGAACTGGCTGAATGCCACCTCTGGCGCATGCACAGTTTACAGAGAAATCACCTTCCACATTTCTGCTGGGGAGGAAAACAGCTGAGGTGCGGCAATCTACTCTGCTGTGCCTATCAGCTGGACTTCAGAAAATATAGGTGAGTATAGCGCAGGGGCGGGTGGACGGATCCAGCTGAAAGTCGGAGCGAACCGATTTGCTCTCAGCTGATAATCAGAGCTATCAGTTTGCCCGAACCAGTCTGAACTGGTAGAATCCCACCCCTGGTTGTCATTTTTGTTAATATATTATTTTACTATATCTACCATGTTGGTTTTCATTATATTTGCATGTTGATTAATTTATATTGGATGTTTTAGTTGTTGCTGTTAACTGCCAGGAGTCATTTTGTTGATTCAGTAGCAATCAATCAATAATCATTCCAATATCATGTTTTTGTTTGCATTTGACTGTATTTCCAACTGTAAAACTCACTTTTTTTGAAGTTTAATACACTTGTGTAACTTCATTCACCACAAGGTTAAATGGCAAGAAATAGAAGGTATAGCAAGGCAAGTATTTTTTTTGTTGTTGTAAAAAAGCTTTGTTTTAACCACTCATAAATCTGACTTGAGATCCTTAAAGCAATGTCTCCAACCATCTCTCCTAAACTTTGCAGAATTCATAGTGATCAGGTCTTTATTGCCGAGGTCATATCAAATAAATCAAATCTAGCATTTGTTAAGAAGGCCACATTTTAAGATCGCTCAAGTTCAATACTCAGGCAGCTGCTGCTTTTTTGCATGATGAGCACTAATCAGTATGATCACAAGGGAGTAAAATCATTTTCCTTGACACGGGGAAGTGATTTTCATGATGCCTATTTGAGCCTATCGTTATTCCTTCCATATTTCCCTGAGTAGGGAGGACTGGATAGTTTAAAAAGGCCAACGCTGCAACTTGCAAGAGGCATCAGTTTGATTTCGCGAGACTTAAAACCTTCTCCTCTTCTCCTCTCCCTTAGTTTTCACCCTCAAATCAAGCTGCCATTAAACTCTGCTGCCCCAAGCGTCAACAGCGCAATTATTTTTATTTACTCATTTGCTTATGTACATGGCATTTGGCCAAGTAGAAAAGGATAGCTCACTGCCCTGAGGAGTTTACTATCTTATAATCTATACATCTACATAAATGAGATACATCACAGAGCTGCTTTTCCCAAACCTGATACCCTCTGGATATATTGGATTTGTAGCTCTCCAAATTCCCAGCTAGCATGATTTTGGAAGGCACCAGGTCGGGGAAGGTCCTATTATTAAATCATTTAAGATGGTGTTTATGATGCCTTAGTAGACAAGACTTGATCCCCCCCCCCCCCCCAGTTCAACTCTCTTTGTGAAGTTTCTATAAGTTAAGTTTGTAAATGACTGATAAGCACAGCTTGATTCCGATTTACAGGTGTCCTGCACAAGAGTAGAAGGGTTATCCAGGTGACAGGTTAAGGCAGGTGTATCCTCAGAGACAGGGGTAAAATCCAGCAGGTTCTGACAGGTTCTGGAGAACCGGTAGGGGAAATTTTGAGTAGTTCGGAGAGCCGGTAGGGGAAATTTTGAGTAGTTCGGAGAACCAGCAAATGCGACCTCTGGCTGGCCCCAGAGTGGGATGGGGTGGGAATGGAGATTTTGCAATATCCTTCCCCTGCCACGCCCACCAAGCCACACCATGCCCAACGAGCCACGCCCACAGAACCGGTAGTAAAAACATTGAATTTCAGCACTGCTCAGAGATCTCTTTTGTATAGTTGATCACCACTTAGGACTGGCCGAAAAACCATTAACTCAAAGAAGAGTCAACTACCCTTCCAGCTTTCTACAGACACGTGTGGAGTCTCTCCCACCATTCACCCAATGTTTTTACCCATTTTATGGCTTTTCACAATATGATGAAGCACAGCCATCCAGTATGGGTTTACATGATGTGCTCCGTCACCAAAAGCCTAACCAAGACTAACCTGCCCATCAGATACTACAGAGGAAAAACAGCTTGAAGGTACTTGTTTCCCGGTTTTCAGGAGAACTCTGTTCCAGCTGCCAGTTGCCCTGAGGCTCCGAAGTCAAGAATAGGATGTTTTGATCATGCTAATCAGCCCGTACACCTGGGGTGGGAACCCTTCTTTGCAAGTATGACCACGGACAATGGAAATTAAACAACTTGAAGATGCTTAGACTAACTCACAGAATATTTCAGACGGTTGAAGCTGAATTGAAATCCACCTGTGTTAAGGTTGCCAAGATTGAGAAACACTGAATTAATATGAAGTGGTCATTTTGGGACTAAGAGGCATAGTGCTGCTTGCCACAACATTCTCTCTGTTTTTTTTTTTTTTAAATCAGCTTGGTTGGAATGCTATTGTAGTCTGCCTGGATTGATCATCTGATGTAATTGATACTCTCTTTGTCCATTAATTGGGCAACATTGCAAAGTGGTGAAGACATGTCAACAACATTCTTTTGCTGAACTCTGACTTGATCTTCCCATTCAGAAAATGAAGGGTCAGTTTCTATGACAGCTAGCCTTCAATGAATGCTTCTTTAAGTAAAGGTAAAGATAAATGTTCCCCTCGCACATATGTGCTAGTCGTTCCTGACTCTAAGGGGCGGTGCTCATCTCCGTTACAAAGCCAAAGAGCCAGCACTGTCCAAAGACGTCTCCGTGGTCATGTGGCCGGCATGACTAAACACCGAAGGTGCATGAAACGCTGTTACCTTCCCACCAAATGTGGTTCTTATTTTTCTACTTGCATTTTTACCTGCTTTCGAACTGCTAGGTTGGTAGAAGCTGGGATAAGTAACGAGAGCTCACTCCGTTATGCAGTGCTAGGGATTCAAACCGCCGAACTGCTGGCCTTTCTGATCAACAAGCTCAGCATCTTAGCCACTGAGCCACCACATCACCTTAAGTACTTGTTTAAGTAGCATAGCAAATTGTATAATTTGTTTATGTTTTCAGTTCTATGTTGTCTCTTGTTTGTATTCATATTCTAAATCTCTCTCTGTGTGTTTGTGTAGACAAAAGACAATGCGGATGGCAACCCTACATGTATTTGTCTGCAAACAAGCAGTATTCAACATGGTTATAATTTAGCAGAGATATGTCGGGATTGTGTTTAAAATTATCGTCAAGAACTCAATTGTACTTGGTTTGCATGTGGTTTCAATAAATTCACATACATACATACATACATACATACATACATACATTTGTGTGTATGAGTTTGTAGATAGATTAATTGATACATTATTGTTTTCTTCCTTTTGTGTCATATTGATTGCTTTTACCTTATACACCATTCAGACTCAGTATGAGTTAAGTGGCCTATAAATTTGATTTATAAATCAATCAATACACACATTTCAAAAATATGATTCATATGCTGTCACGCTGAAAGATAAGGAATAGTCAGCCCATGTAGCCAAAAGGGGATCTATACGGATTGAATTATCCGCTCCCAATTTGTGTGAATTGGTAGGACAGATTTCCTGGAACTCTGCATTTTTAAACCATTGAATGCACAGCTTCTTTCATACTAGATAATAGATGGTGAAAAAACACAGCAAGCATTAATTATTGCTTTTAATTGCTGTTTATTATGATCAGAATCTTACTTTTATCTAAATGGGGTTTCTCCTCCCAATTTAATAATAGCAGTCTGGATTTCTACAGAGCTGGCATCCAAAGATCACAATGTACTTTGCAATCAGACAGTCTCCCAACATTCCTGGAAGGTAGGAAAACCAGTTTTAGTTTTTTCCTGCAAGATACATAGGAGACTTCTGCCACCACCAACCCCTTCCTGCTCCAAGGTCCCCGCCCCTGTTATCTTGAATTGAAACGATGAGAAAAAGTTTTAAAATCTATTGCATCTCTTTCATCAACAATTGAGCCTCTTTTCTAAATAATGATTGGGAAATGTGCAAGCTCTGTTTATCAACCAAAAGAACCATTGATGGGTGAGCCAAAATATTTCCTCCAGGCCTAAATCTGTTCAGCACAGGAGGGGGGGAAAAAAACAAATTATGAAATGCTGAGCACATGTGAACCTCTTTTTTTAAAAAATTTCTTTGCGAAATCCCTCTCATTTTTCTAAAATTAAATTAAATTCTTAAATTAAATTTCTTCTTTGCTGGAAGATTTAAACCTGAATTAGGTAGCCCTCTGCCAGGAGTGCTGTAGTGATACCTTCATTGCAGCACTGCTGGACCAGACAGTCTCTTAGCTCTGTGATTCAGATTCTGTATGACAGAGAAAGGAACAGAAAGTCTAGAAGCATATGCAGGTACGTCCTCCACTTACAACAGTTCATTTAGTGACCGTTCAAAGTTACGCCAGCACTGAAAAATATGACTTATGGCCAGTGGGTGGGATTCAAATAATTTAACAACTGATTCTCTGCCCTAATGACCAACTGGGTAGGTGGGCTCAGTGGTCATGTGACTGGGTGGGCATGGCCAACTCAATGTCATTCACATTGATGGACACTAAGCTGGTACAATGTAATAAGGGTTAACCGGAGAGGCAGTTTCTGTAAGCAGGGCAATAAAAATTAGGCTAGAAACAACACCAGAATGTTTCCTTCCTGCCTTCCTTACAGGATTAGCCCTGTAAAGTGGGAAAAAAACAAAATGAGATTTCTTCCAGCAAAAGGTTCCCTGAACTGCTTAGAAAGTTAACAACCGGTTCTCCTGAATAGGTGTGAACTGGCTGAATCCCATCACAGCTTATGGCCGTTTTTCACAGTTATGAGCTTTGCAGCATCCCCATGACCATGTGATCAGAATCAGAGGCTTGGCAACTGGTTCACATTTATGACCGCTGCTGTGACCTAGGCTCCTATGATCCCCTTTTGTGACCTTCTGACAAGCAAAGTCAATGGGGAAGCCAGATTCACTTAACAAACGTGTTACCAATTTATCAGCTGAAGTGATTCACTTAACAAGCGTGGCAAGAAAAGTCGTAAAATGGAGCAAAACTCACTTAACAGCAGAAACGCTGGCCTCAATTGTGGTCATAAGTTGAGGACTACCTGTAGACATACAGGTAATCCTCCACTTATAACCATTTGTTTATTGACTGTTTGAAGTTACAATGGCACTGGAAAAAAGCTATTTATGACCGGTCCTCTCACTTACAACCTTTGCAGCATTCCCACAGTCATATGATTAAAATTCAGGCCCTTGGCAACAGGTGTATTTAAAATCACATGAGTCCCATTTGCAATCTTTCTAGCCAGCTTCTGATAATCAAAGTTAATAGGAGAAGGCCAATTTGCTTAACAACTGTAACTGCAGCAATTTGTTTAACAACCATGGCAAAAAAAGATTGTAAACTTGGGTGTGATGTCCTTAACAACTGCCTTGCTTAGCAATGGAAATTCTGGTTCCAGTTGTGGTCATAGGCTGAGTACTACCTGCAGAAGGACTAGGGGTGACGTGATAGCAGTGTTCCAATATCTCAGGGGCTGCCACAAAGAAGAGGGAATCAAACTATTCTCCGAAGCACCTGAGGGTAGAATAAGAAGCAATGGGTGGAAACTAATTAAGGAGAGAAGCAACTTAGAACTGAGGAGAAATTTCCTGACAGTTAGAACAATTAATCAGTGGAACAGCTTGCCTCCAGAAGTTGTGAATGCTCCAACACTGCAAGTCTTTAAGAAGAAATT
Source organism: Thamnophis elegans (assembly GCF_009769535.1). Lineage (NCBI taxonomy): Eukaryota > Metazoa > Chordata > Lepidosauria > Squamata > Natricidae > Thamnophis > Thamnophis elegans. The sequence continues at coordinate 123,317,229 of NC_045544.1, read as the reverse complement.
GGACAATCATTTGTCTGAAGTGGTATAGGGTTTTCTGCCTAAGCAGGGGGTTGGACTAGAAGACCTCCAAGTTCTTTTCCAACTCCGTTATTCTATTTTATTCTGTTCCGTTCCATTCCATTCCATTCCATTCCATTCCATTCCATTCTATTCTATTCTATTCTATTCTATTCTATTCTATTCTATTCTATTCTATTCTATTCTGAGATACAGCTTATCTTTCCCTGGAGATAAGATGGGATGGGAGGTGGGAATTTGTTTGCTTGATGGAAAAAATAGACCTGCTGCTTATTTCCATTTATGTTCTACTGTCTTTGTAAAGAAATGAAATACAGGCAGTCCTTGACTTACAACAATTCATTTAGCGACTGTTCAAAGCTAGAACGACATTGGAAAAAGTGACTCACATTTACGACCATTGCAGCATCTCCATAGTCATGTGATCAAAATTCAGATGCTTGGCCATTGACTCACATTTATGACGTGTGTCCTGGAACAAACAATTACTTTTTGCAAACCTCTGACAAGGAAAGTCCATGGGAAAGCCAGATTCACTTAACAACCTGTTACTAACTTAACAACTGCCATTACTCACTTAACGACTGTGGCAGGAAATGTCATAACATGGGGCAAAGCTCACTTAACAAATGTCTCACTTAGCAACATAAACTTTGGACTCAGTTAGGGTCGTAAGTCAAGGACTACCTGCATGGTGAAGGAGAAAGAGACCAGACAGGCCTCTCTGGTTCAGAACTTTCCAGTCCTTGAGGGGAACTAGGAGCTCCTAATAAGATTGCTTTGTTGCCCTTTTCAATTGGCAGGTTTTGTTCTTGTGAAATATTTATAGAGTTTTGGTCATTCCAGGCTGCAACTCAAAAGCGGAATGAGCAGGCCTGGTTTTAAATTGTTTTTAATTTCTTCAAGGTGCAGCGACCCAATTTTACACTAACTTAGAACTAGTTGCACTTTTAGGACAGAAAGACAGACTGCCCAAATTCTGTACTTGCGTTGCTTCCCCTCCTACTGCTTAAAATGTTTTTTCCCCTCAGGCAGCTGCTGTTACTTCTCTCAGATATGTTTTCTGCATGGTCCTCAGCCTCTTGGGGTTCCTCGCCTCTTTGGGGTTCCTCACCCCTGGGGGGATCCTGCAGCTGCTGCTGTTTTCTTTTGGCTCTGGTGACCCACATACAAGGGATGGTTGATGAGTTCTCACTGTCTCACAGGGACATGTCAGCTCCAATGAAATCATCCAGACACTGGATACGAACTAAAGTGTTATTGAGGGCCATTGAGTTCAAGAACCTAAGTTAGGAAACCAGCACTGATAAAATGTATTTGTTTATATTGGGTAACAATAGCCCTTGGGGATATTAATAGCCGAACGTTCCTTGGGGTTGACAAAGTTGGCAAAAAAAAAAAAAACCCACCAAAACCCTTGAGATCAAATTGCATGTGAAAATGTTGCAGGAGTTGGAGAAATTCAGGGACAAGAAAGGGAAGAAATAAATATTGTCAGATATTTTAATCATTACTCTTGGGCAAATCCACTTTCTGTTTCTGAGACTTGGGAACTTGAAGAGGTGTGGAACTCCCAAAATTTCCAGCTGGAGATTTCAGGAAATTTGAGCTGGCTGGGGAATTCTTGGAGTTGAAGTCCGCACATCTTCGAGTTGTTCGCAGTGCTTCAGATCGACCTTCCCTAAACCTTGTCACCATCTTTTCCATTTTGGAGTAGGTTTCTCTGGAGCAGAGGTGACCAATCTTTCGGACCTCAGGGACCACTGAATTCATAATTTTAAATCCCACGGACCACTAATATGATATGCCTAATGACCAGCTGGGTGGGTGTGGTAAGGTGGCCATGTGACTGGGTGGACGTGGCCAACTCAATGTCACTCAGGTCGAGGGGAGACTTGTCATCCTCTACTTACCACTCCTTAGGGCCCCAACAGGAAGCAGTTGCTGGCACTAAGCCGCCACCAGGAGAAAGACTTGGCAAAACAGCTGGCTCAGTTCAAATACTGACCCAGAAGGAGGTGCAGCAGAGAAGCACCTCACTCAGGACTTGGAGCTTAGGCTTTCCAGGCAGAAGTAAGACCTGCAGGAGTGCGAGGCCAGGTACTGGCCCCTGGAGGCTCACTGGGCTGATATGGTCAGTCAGTTCCAGGCCACGATACAGGTCCCATTGGAACAAGGTCCTCCGGCTCTTTTCACCAGCGGCACTTCCTTCCAGCCTTCGTCCCAGAGCCCTGCAGCAGGAGACCGAAGCAGACCCCGAGTTGGAATTTCTGCCCCACTCCAACCTGCACAAAAAGACCCAGAAGGGGGAGACTCTCTGCAGCAACCCAAGCGTTCATGGCATGTATCCGGCCCAGGGCCATAGTTTGAGGATCCCTAATTTAGTGCAATATCAAAAAATGCAAATATTTTTTCTACGGACCACCAACATTTTCTCACGGACCACCAGTGGTCCATGGACCACCATTTGGTGGCTGCTGGACTAGATGACTACTGAAATCCTTCCAAAAGTGGTTTAAATACTTCTAAAATTTAAAAAAAATATTCCCGAGACCTGGGGACTGGAAAAGTATTATGCTACAAACTCAACAAGAAAGGGAGAAAAGAGTGCTGTAACTTCTTAGTCTCTGGAGCGATTTGAACCGATTCAAGCCCAGCTTTTAAGCAGCCTCTAATTGGGAGAATTAAAAGAGGAGGGGGGGGGCTTCAATTCCTAAGTACTGTGAAATGAGACTAGAGGGAAAGATTGAAAACCAGGGGTGGAGGTATAGCTCTCACACAAAAAGAAGGCAGCGGTAAAGAAGAGTCTGGGGCCCTTTCCAAAATTTTCATTTTTGGATGAAGCCATTTAAATCAGAACTTACTGAACGTCCCGAGGAAACATTTTAAGAAGTGTAAAAATGTAAAACTCCATCGATATATATATATAAAAAGTTAAATGTTAAAATAAAAACTATCTCAGAACTGGAGTCGTAAAAAAAACAACCCTTTTAAACTTGATGGATGGAGTTTGTTACTGTCTCAATTCACATTAAGGTTGGGTTGGGGGGGGGGGGAAGACTAGATGTATTTTTTTGGGATTGGCCAACGCTGGCAACTGTGCTTGGTAATAGTATTTTCCCAGGTTATCACAGAAGACAACTTAATTGTCGAAGGACAGACAATCTGTCTCCACTGTTCAACCGCCTAGGGATCTGTGTGAAGGACTCCCTCCCTGGGCACGCCAGTTTAGTCTGGTTGCTTTCTTAAACTTGTCCCTGCAGATTGTTCTTTTCCTCCCCCCCCCCCCCATTCCTAACCAGTCCCTTTTGTGAAGTTTCCTGATAGCCACTGGGATTATTCAAGGCTGCTGTTGCCCTTACAAGCATCTTTCGTGTTATTTAGGCTAAAGGAGATGAAGTATCGGATGGTGATGACAGTCTTTTTCTGCGGAACAAGCGGTTACAATGCAACGGCTTTTACAAAAGAACAGGCGAGGAGAAAAGAAGCAGACAATGTGTAGAAAATTGGCCATGTGCCCGTCTACATCATTGGCTTAAAATAGGTAGATCTGCAAACACCTGCCAAGAAATTAAACCCTGTTCAATCGGATCTACAACCAACCTCCGAAGAATTCTTAAGAGAGTTAGTTTCATGAATAATATTAAAATCCTATCTACACCCGTCCTCCGAAGAATTCTTAAGAGAATTAGTTAGTTACATGGATAATATTAAAATTCACTCTACCCTCCCTGGGCCTTTTGTTGCCCTTACACTGAACACTTTAACCTGTTTGTTGCATCAAGCTGTGTCTCAGGGTTCCAAATAGCATCCAAAATTAAATCAAAATCTGAGGCAAAGCTTTCCTCAAAGTTCCAATTTATTAAGAGAGCCATGTTGGCGCATCTAGGAAAACACGAATCTGAAAGCTTCCCGGTTTTCCCCACCCAACTGAAAGTTCAAGATCTTGCCCCCCACACCCACAAGTCCATCACATGGTCCAATCTTCCACCCATCCAGTTCCAGTCAGGTGCAGAGGTGCAAAGAGAAAGGATGACCTTGGCTTTCTAGAAAGAATTTTGTTATGGCTACATATCATCTCTAACTCCATACAATCCCTCCTCCCATTTTCCCATAATAGAAAATGCATAGTAGAATAATAGAATAATAGAAAGTGTGGCAGGCCAGAACAGATGGATCAGCTAAGCCATAAGAAGACCTTCTTCTTCTGAACATCTAAGTAGGCTGCCTGTACATCATTTATGAGAAGCAATGTGATGCAATGTAGCTTTCAGACGATAAAGCTCTGGGGAATTAAAGCACACCAGGGATCAACTTGTTGACCTCTAATTTGCAAGCAAATGGAGAATTTTGGATTCCCAGTGGCCTGACTGTAGCAGCCTCTCTCTCTCTTTACCATCTTAATACATACATGCTGTTGAGCTGCTAAAACACAGAACATTTGAGAGGGGAAACTCATCAAAGGATTGTGTTGCAAGAAGACAGAGGAAGAAGACAGCTACGGGGCTCAGATGAAACATCACAGCCTAAGCCATGATGGAGCAGGGAGTTCTTCCTACATTGCCCCACTTCAGCTCCGTGGCTTATTTTAAAGCTGATTTTGAAAGTGTCTTTATGATATTTAATTTCCAGTTAATGTTCCCATATCTGGATTCTTCTGCCCTTTGTAGTGCCCAGGGTGGAATTACATGTACTTCTCCTGTAGGAATAACTGCTGATCGGATAAGGTGAAGGGAATGAGTAATACAGGCTAATCTGCATTTGAGAGCTTGGTCTTGCTTATGCAAATACCTGCTTTCTATTGCTGTGGTGTCAACCGCCACACAGGAAGGCATCTCCTGATCTACTTACCTTGAGCTCCGTTCACAAGCTATAAAACAGAGGAGTTTCTGGAGAAACGTGGTGTTCCTGATAGCATCTCCCAAAAGAGATAATCAGGGAGGACTGTGTGTGCTCTATAGACCGACTTCTGTCATGAGAAATCATCAGCCTTGTTGCTTCTAACTTTCTCAGAAGCGGATGTAAGGCACAAATAGCAATCTCAGGCCAGAAATTTGGGGAGTTTGGTCAGGTGATATTAGATTGTCACCCTAACTTAGGGGCAGCTAAGTCAAGAAAAGCTGTGGCATGCATTTACACACAGTGTCAACTTTGAAGCGAGCCTGGCTGAAGCCATCTTGTGCTGCCTCATAGTCGCCGAGAACCCTGAGAGGGGAAAGGGAGGGGGGACTGGCTAATGCTTTTCCTGTGGGAACCAAGGTCATATTAACAGGTGACTGTGAAAGGAGGAGAGCAGTGACCAAGCAGCCTGCCAGCTACTTTCATTGAACAATGTGAGCGGTGACACTTGGGAGGGGGAACTTTTACTCGTTTAATTAGGAGAAAACTGTGCGTATTTTTAGAGTTGGTTTTCATCGCCTGTGCTGATATGATGTATCCAAGAAACATGTTCTTTGAGGAATCTACCTCAGAGTTTTACTTTCAATGGGTGTATTACTTGGAACACTGACACACAGAGGGAATGAGTGTTTGAAGTTACAATGGCACTGAAAAAAGTGACTTATGACCATTTTTCACACTTATGACTGTTGCAGCACCTCCATGGAAATATGATTTACTTTTGGACACATGAGAACAACTGTTTTACTAACAACTTCAGTGGTTCACTTAACAAACATGGCAAGGAAAGTTGTAAAGCAGGGCAAAACTCGCTTAACAAATTTCTCATTTAGTAACATACATTTTGGGCTTAATTGTGGTCGTAAGTCGAGGACTACCTGAAAATACCATTTCTGCCTAATGCCAAGACTGTATTCTTTCAGGGTTTGGGAATCATAGCATGATCATCAAAATAAAGAAATATGTCAGGTTTAAGATGGTCAAATTCTCATTCCTTGTTCTTACTGAAATCCCATCTAATATCATGCCAGGAAACTGTTGTGGGATTTTGGTCCTCTTCTAAGGCTTAAGCCATTTTCATGTTTTTCCTTTGTACAGTTGTTGGAAGAAATGCCCTTCTGGGTTCAGTTCCAAGTGGGGAAAAAAGACACTGGAAACACGGAGGCTGCTTGGAAAAATGGTCTTAATGGTGGACAGGATCGTATGGCTTGACTTCCTGAACAGAAAAGGTGATCACATATTTCCAGAAATTGGGTGAAGAAGAAAAGAGGCTGAGATGCTGAAAGTTCTGGTTTTATGCCCTCTTGGGCCTTTGATCTTGATCTTGTTTTCTGACTCCCATGGGGCCATGCAGGGAAAAGTCTGTAGGCTGTGCTTTGAGTCCAGGGTTCGTTGCCTTGCTGACTGATGTGATTTTCCCAGGTGCCTTGTGGTGATTTTCTGAAGAGGGTTAATCCTACCTTTATTATGTAGAGTAACTAGCTCAAGCTTTAATGGCTCATTGACAAAGTTGGAGGCTATTGGAGTGAGTCTGTTTCCTGCCTAAAAACACGTTCTCCATTTCTTATCCAGGGAAATATAATATTCTGCCTTTTCAATATTTCCCAGGATATTTCATTTTTCTAGGAGTGGGGTGGGTGCTAACTTCCTACATAGTTAAGTCACTTAGCAGAGGAATAAGACAGCAGTCAAGAAACTGGACATGGGCTGGAGACCCACAAGTTCAATCCCCCTTTGAACATGTGATCCTTCTACCTTGGCCAGGTAGAGCTCTCAGCCTCACCTACTTCACTGGGATCCTGTTGGGGGAGTGGGGGGTAGGGTAAACCAGAGGTGGTATTCAGCCAGTTCTGACAGGTTCTAGAGAACCGATAGCAGAAGTTTTGAGTAGTTCAGAGAACCGGCAAATAGGCTGGCCCCGCCTGCACTGCCTCCCAGCTGATCTCTTTTTGTTGCCCTGCGCAGGAGGACGGATCTGGAAAGCAGGTTAATGGGGTGGGGAGGGAATGGGGATTTTGTAGTATCCTTCCCCTGCCATGCCCACAAAGACATGCCCACAGAACCGGTAGTAAAAAAAATGAATCCCACCACTGGGGTAAACTCAGTGGAGGCCTTCAGGTTATGCTGCCTTGAGCAGAATACAAATGCCACATTAAATAATAAATATATTTTAATTTAAGTTGGGAGGCTGAAGAATGTCATCTAGGAAAGCCGTAGCCTCTCTGGCTCCTATGTCTATTGCTTTGCTGATTCTGGCCAAATGAGATTTGGCAAGACTCATCTTGCCCTTTCTTTCCAAGCTCCAATTTTGCAAGCAAGGGGCTTTATCAATCCTAGTCCTCTATCAGCTACTCTCCCTACGTTTTCTACCTTTGAACCCAGAAGACAAGCTCTCTTCCTCCTTCTGCTTTTTGTGGCATTTTCCCTGCCTTTGCTAGTATAGTGCTGCTGCCTATCCACACGTGATATTCAGTAGGTTCTGACCAGTTCTGGAGAACCAGTAGTGGAAATTTTGAGCAGTTTGGAGAACCGGTAAATACCACCTCTGGCTGGCCCCGCCCCCATCTATTCTCTGCCTTCTGAGTCCCAACTGATCGGAAGGGAATGGAGATTTTGCAGTAACCTTCCCCTGCAGTGGGGAAGGAATGGAGATTTTACAGTATCCTTCCCCTGCCACTCCCACCAAGCCATGCCCACTAAGCCATGCCACGCCCACCAAGCCATGTCCACAGAACCGGTAGTAATTTTTTTTATCTCACCACTGTGCCTATCGCAGTAAGCTTTTAGGCAGATGCTTAGGAATCTCCAAGAAGTACAATAACACATAATTAGAAACTGAGTAAAAGTGAAAAAGAAATGTCACCAGATGTGCCAATTTAAATATACGTATACAGTAGATGCCAGCTTGGGAAGAAATGTTTTAATTTTAATTTAAAAAAAATAAATGAAGTGCATCTGTCCCTAGAAAGAACACTATAACTAGTTGATCCATGTGCCCACTCAGTCATTGTGAGATTTAGATGATGACTCTTGATCAGATGATAAGTGTGAGCATAACCTCCTTTCTTTTTCATGGTACTTTATTTTAGATTTAGCTGAGTAGGATCTCAAATGGGATGCTTTCTATGGATAGAAGGAATCCCCTCGAGGAACCAGAGGAAGAGTCACAACCAAGACCATGCTCAGATAAAAGAAATCTGCATCTGGGCCAGAACTATAACCTGAGTAAACATCTCAGACAAGGCCCTCTCTAGTTTTCACAAAGATAAAGGGAGAGAGGGGATAAGCACATTCAGATGTGCAAATTTGGTAAGTCTAACCTTATCATAAAACCAGCAGCATGCATGGTTTTGGTTTCCTAGACTGGTCTGTCTTGAAGGGCTGATGATTCCTAGATTGCTACCCATTCCACTTGATGCATTACAGAAGATGGGCATTACTAAAGTCATGCTTGATTCAGTAGTATTTGAGGACAAAGTTCAGAGTAAATCCACACAGTAAGTTGTTTTTCTTCCCCATTCTCAAACTACATCTGTTCCATCCTACCAGTTTGCAAATGTGAGCTTCTGTGCATGCGCAGTCCTCATGCTTCAAGGCGGGTGGGCAGAGCTCCTACAGCTGCCGCTATAGGTTCGCCCAAACCAGATAGAACCGGCTGAATACCATCTCTGATTCCATCCAAAAATCATCTAAGTCATTTAAACTTCAAGCACCCTGATATTGCAACATAAAGCAATGGATGTAATCAATACAGAGCATAATATCTTACAGTCGGAATAGGTGGCGACATCTAGTCAAACTTGTCTGGGCTTGGAAGCAAGGTTGGGCCTAATTAAAATTTTAATGGGAGACCACCAAGGAATACTAAGGCTGGAAGCTAGACCAGGATGGTTAAAAAAAAAAAGATTCCTGGAAAAAATCAGCAGGAAACCTTTTCCATACCGTTGCCAACAAAACTCCATGGATATGTCAATGAAGTCACAAAGAATAGAGTTTGGCCCATAGGCCTATTGTTAAGTCTCTTATTTCACCTGTAGTGGCAAATTAGAACTATAGCATCTCCATCAGAGGTTGTGCAGCTTCAGTTTGAAGCATCCGGCCAATGTAGCAAGAATTCCCCATTTTCTCAGTAATTAGCTCTATGACTACATTGGTCTTCCAATCAAGAAACGTCTGATTAGGTCCTGCCAATATTCTTATAATTTAACTGGAATGGGACAATGATCAGTGATGTGCCACTTCCATCATCTCAAGAACCATGCCAGGTTTTGCCTGGTTTCAGTATCTTAAGCAACTGCAAGATTGAATGCACGTGTGTTTTCCATGCATCTTGGTTTCCCTCTAACAAGGTTAAGTAGCCTATTGTTCCAGGGCTCCAGATCTTTATAGTCCTTTTGAAATTCTCCCTAAGTAGGATAACAGACAACCATCAATTACCATTTTGAGATGAAAAATCCATAAAAAACTTTTAAAAATGTTTACCACTTCATTAAAAAGTACAATTTCCAACTCACCCCCAAAAAACTAACTGTTTACATCTATAAGGTGGCCACTTCCCACTTTGGGATTCTCAGCCTCTTACAGATGGTAAATGTAGTGTTTGGCCACTAATCTGATCTAACTGAACTATGTTTGTCAACCTCAATAACCTGCAGCATCCAGGATTGGACACCATAGTCCAGGGATGGAGAACCTTTTTCGCTCCGAGTGCCAGTGGTGGGATTCAAATAATTTAACAACAGGTTCTCTGCCCTGATGACCAGCTGGGTAGGCAGGGATCAGTGGTCATGTGACTGGATGGGTGTGGCCAACTCAACGTCACTCATGTCGATGGGCGCTTTGCCTTAGCTGTTACAATGTAACAAGGGTTAACTGGAGAGGCAGTTTCTGTAAGCAGGGCAATAAAGATTAGGCTAGAAACAACACCAGAATGTCTCCTTCCTGCCTTCTTTACAGGATTAGCTCTGTAAAGTGGAGGGAAAAAACCAAAAGGAGATTTCTTCCAACAACCGGTTCTCCGAACTGCTTAGAAAGTTAAGAATTGGTTCTCCCGAATAGGTGCGAACTGGCTGAATCCCACCACTGCTGAGTGCCCAAATTGCATGTATTTCCACCTGCCGGAGTGCCGAAAACCTGAAGACCAGCTGGCTGGCGTGCACATGCCTGTTTTTTTTAGCCATTTTTGGGTCATTTTTGGTCTGAAAAACAGCCCAAAAATGGGCTGAAAAATGGCCTGCTTTTGGGGCAATTTTTGGGTCTTTTTCATTGCATTTTTCAGACCGTTTTCAGGCATTTTTGGGGCGTCTTTTGGCCTGTTTTGGCCTGCGCACGGAAGCGCCAAAAGCTTAAAGCACAGGTAAGGAGCGCGGGCAGATGGGCGGACAGGCCCTCCGGAGCACTGTACTGGAACGGTCCCTAGTGCTCCGGACAGGATCCGGTACGCCTGTACTGGGGTGTACCACCTGCAACCCACCACTGGTGAGTGGCCCATCTGCAATTTCCACTTCCGGTTCAGGTGAACTGGTCCAAACTGGCAGAATACCACCTTTGCTTAGAATCAGAAAGATTCAAAATCGATATCCAGTGGAACTTCACAGTGAGAGAATTTAATTCAAATACCCCTGAGTATTGTTCAGCCTCTACTTGAATATGTTTCTAACGAATGGGTTCCTGTGTTCATACTATTCATTTGCTTGTTCATTTTTTTCCTTCTTTTATTTGGAAGGAGAATATATATCTGACAGAGCTTAATTGATGCACCAAATCAGGCTTTTTCCACATTCTTTTTCTGAAGGGCTGATAGAACTTGTTTTGGAGAAAGCTCTCCTGATCCAATGACAAGCCCTGGTATGTCTGAGGCACTCGTATATTATCTAGCTTACAAATCATGAGTAAATCTCTCTATTTATCATTAGGGTTGGTCGAAAACAAAATGTATCTCGAATGAAAGGAGGAAGATTTAGATTTCATTAGGGTTGCTTTGGAGTTGCTAACACTTGTTTTTAAGTTCCCCCCCAGCCCAAGGAGCCAAAGGAGGGGACCCAAGTCTAGTGAGTCAATATTTAGCAAAAATGGTTGCATGTTGGAACCTGGTAAAACTCCTCCTGGAATTTTGGCAAAATCTTGAATTTAATTGCTTTGCAGACCATGCTGCTTCATCCTGGAAGGACCCCAGGTGTACCAAGCAAGGGTTCTGGTTGTTGCATAATACTTTCAGCCACTTGAAAATCCATCACAATCTGATGATTCATTTAGCTGCTATATATTGCAGAGCATATGACTAGATGAGGAACTGGTTATAGAGAGAGGGAAAACTTTCAGTGAGGATGGTCATTGTTATTGGGGCGAAAGTCCAGATTCCCACTGAACATAATGAGGGGGGGTCCATAATGAGGAAAAAGCACAGCAAGGTTGCCCCATGTCCTTTTGAAGTATGAGAAGAATCCCTTATGAGCAGGGGTGAAATCCAGCAGGTTCTGACAGGTTCTGGAGAACCAGTAGCGGAAATTTTGAGTAGTTCGGAGAACCGGCAAATGCCACCTCTGGCTGGCCCCAGAGTGGGGTGGGAATGGAGATTTTGCAGTATCCTTCTGCTGCCATGCCCACCAAGCCACGCCCACAGAACTGGTAGTAAAAAATATTTGAATTTCACCACTGCTTGTGAGCCACTCTAAAGAAAGCTAGAGTCATGAAACTATCCATCAACCTTTTATATATTAATAATTATATCTCAATGTACATCTCTATGTAAATCACCGTATGCACATTTTATGCAATGTATACGTTTGAGCTCTGTTTCAGCAATGCATTCAATCACCACTATTTCCCAGATCCATCAAAGCAAAGCTACTCTTTAGACAACTAGATTAAGCCTTCCAACAAAGGAGAGGCTTCCCAGCAGAGGGTCTTGGCTCGAAGTTCTCTGAGCCTTTGAGTTAGTGTTCCTAGACTTTTCTTGCCAACATATTAATGTATTTGAACGTGCAAAATTCCATTTTGGAGGTGAAGATGAACATTTGAATCAGTGGTGGGTTTCCAAATTTTTTAGAACCTCTTCTGTAGGTGTGGCCCGTTTTGTGGGAGTGGCTTGCCAGCCATGTGACTGAGTGGGAGTGGCCAACTTGTAAAATGTGGTGAAACTCACTTAACAACGCTCTTGCTTAGCAGCCAAAATGTTGGCTTAGAAACTCTGGCATTTGAAGCACACAAGTCTTAAAGCTGTCAAGTTACAAGACCCTTGCACCCCTAACCTTTTAGAAAACAAAACCCCAGGGGTGTTCAAATTTGACAGCTTTAAGACTTTAAGGTTTAGATAGGACTCTTAGAGGTGGGTGGGGCGATTGGTGAGCCAGCCAATCAGTGAGCGATGGGCGGGGCAAGCGTGGTGTGGATGGGAGGGGGGAGGGAGCTGGAACCGGCTCTAAACGGCATGGTAGATTTGTGGAACCTCTTCTATAGAAGAGGTTAGAACTGGCAGGAACCCACCCTTAATTTGAATTTGAATAAGAATGTTAGTTCCTTCTCCCATCAGATATCAATGCTGTTTTTACTGGATTCTGCAAAATGGAACCATTTTTATATAGTAACCTTGTGGTTAGGGTTAAAGCAAAAACCATCCCCAGGGTAAATTTTACAGGATAATCCTTGTAATGGGGGATGTCCCAAAGGCACTTTTCCCAACAGGCAAATGGACTTCCTTGATTTCTCTTTTTCCTTTGAAAATGTTTCGCTTCTCATCCAAGAAGCTTCTTCAGTTCTAACTGAAAGGGGATGCGTTTTGTATCTCTTAAAAATGATTGGGCGATGCTATGAAGATTTTACTAGTGGGGAAATAATCTAGTAGCTATGAACCCAATCATTCATTCATGGGAACAAACAGGAAAAAAAAAACAGCAGACCAAATAGAATGGAATATCTTGGAACTGATCATGATTGGAAATTTGAAAAAAAGGCATGTTTGAAAAAAGAACTAGCAATTTTATTGCAACATGAGATGATGATGGTGATGGTGATACTGTTCAATAAACCACCACCACATAAAAACCTAGATGAAAAATGTTTGCTGATTACTTAAAAGCTTTTGGGTGTGATCCTGGGGCATGGATGATTCATGGATCAAAATTATAGACTTACACAGGTGTGTGCAAAGCTAGGGTGGGGCTTTAGGAAACAAAGAAATCTAATGTGGCAGTAAAAATTGGTATGTGATATTAAAGACATTTAATCAGACAAGAGGCGATTTCTATTTATCTGAGAAGAGATAGGTAAATATTGGACTGATTCTTTGCCAAGGAAGGACACATTCTGATCCATAAAATGTGCTTTAGAGCAACTGGCTGAGGAATTCTGGGAGTTGAAGTCCACACATCGTAAAGTTGCCAAGGTTGGAGACCCCTCTGCTTTAGAGTCTCTGAAGCTGTACCTAGGAACTTAAATTCACAAACTAACAGACTAACAAATGCTAGTTTTAGCTTACATAATCCTATGCCTTTTAATAGAATTTGAGGGTCAGAAAAGTTGGCCAGACTTTTTTTCTTTTACACTTGTTTACCATAGATTAACGCAGCTCTTCTCCTACAAGGTCTTCACTAGGAGCTCAGTATTTCAGAAACTCTGGATGTGAAGCCCAGTCTGTCCGTGTCAGCTGAAGTCTCACACCCTCTTCAGGCTGGAAAGAGTACAGGCAATTGGTAGATTCGCTAGAGCAGTGATGGCAAACCTTTTCGGCACCATCTGGCTGGTGAACGCATGCTCATTTTTGGCCGTTTTCAGGCCATTTTGGGGCCATTTTCAGACTGTTTTTCAGGTAGTTTTTAGCTGTTTATCAGGCCCCCAAAATGGCCTGAAAAAACTCCCCCAAAACAGGTCGAAAAAGGCCCAAAACAGCCTGGAAAACAGCTGTTTTTGGAGCTGTTTTCAGGACGTGATGACCAGCTGACTGGCGCGCATGAAGAGCCACTGGCAATGGCGCATGACCACAGAGAAGACTCTGCATGCCACCTCTGGCACACGTGCCATAGGTTCTCCATTATGGTGCTAGAGAGTCATCTTATAGGGAAGATGGGTTTTTAAAAATAAATAAATAAATACAAATAAAAATAAATAACCATCCGACTTCTCTGGGAAACTGCCTCTGGGTTTTGCCTCAAAGACAATTTAGAGATGAACCTGAAGGAATTTCTGGCCCAGATAAATTGTTTGGACAACCCCAAGGCCAAATCAGAGAACATCTTCCAAGGAATGCTGCCTATCTTTAGAGCAGGGGTGTCAAACGCAAGGCCCACGGGCCGGATCCAACCTGCAGGGTACTTAGATCTGGCCTGTGGTGCCACCATGGGGCAACCCTGTGGGGTAACCCTCCTGAGCTCCATTTTCACTGGCAGAGGGTTTCAGGAGGCCGTCTCAGCCGAAAACGGAGCTCAGGAGCCCATTTTCCCTGGCAGAGATCTTGGGACGCCACAGGCACCCTCAACACAAAGTGATGTTGAACTGGCCACACCCACCCCAGCCACTCCCCCAGCCACCCCTAGTGCGGTCCTAAATTAAATAGAGTTTGACACCCCTGCTTTAGAGGAAACTATACCCCACATGTGTTAAAAACAGCCTAACACTTTTAAATCTATTCCCCTTGTAAAACAATCTCAGCTACCAGTAGATACTTTTAACTAGCCCCGTGACTGATGTTGTGTGCTAAGATGACAGGACCTGAATTGTATAGTGAAATCCCCACTCACTCTTCCCTTTCTCCATCTCCCAGCTTTATAAGAATGCATTAAAATGTGCACTTGGCGTGGGGGAAAAAATCCTATCTAAAAATAAACCCCCTGCTATTAGCCTTTAAAACTAGCAGCAATTAGAGACTGATTAATTTCAGGGAGGGCCGTATCCTTTGGGGAAGGTACTGTAAAGAGTTATCCCCTCACTCCCAGCATTAACCGCCCCAAAACTATCCTGTTCATGACAATTATAGGTTTTTAGCACCACTAAGGGTTTTAAAAGCTGGATTTCAATAGTAGTGATGGTCTTTTCAAAGGGGTAGGGCAAAAGGGGTGGCAGCAGAGGGGGGCAGGTAACCCATCATAAATAGACATTTGCATTCCATACCCAGAAAAGGCCTCCAATAGAACATTCTTAACTGATACCCATAGAAGATTTTAAACGCAAAACTGCACTTCGTAGATTGGAGATAAGAACATTTTCTTGCCTAGGATTAAAGCATGGATCTTCTAGGAACAACAGTCTCTGTTTAAGATTCTGGGAAGCTCCTAAACAGAATGATGATTTGACTCCCAACCTTTTCTTCTTGCTTATGTTGATGTCATTTCCCCCCCCCCCTATTGTTGCTGGGTTTTTTTCCAGTTTTGAGGGTCATTAAAGTCCATTAAGTATCAGAGGTGGTATTCAGTTGGTTCTGACTGGTTTTGGCGAACCGGTAGCGGAAACTTTGAGTAGTTCAGAGAACCGAAAAATACCATCTCTGGCTGGCCCCACCCCCATCTATTCTCTGCCTCCCGAGTCCCAGCTGATTGGCTGAGTCTTTTTCTATTGCGCTGCACAGGAGAACGAAGCTGGAAAGCAGATTAGTGGGGTGGGAGTCAGTGGTGGATTGCTACCGGTTTGGATTGGTTCGGCCGAACCGGTAGTGGTATAGCAGCCTGGGTTGCTGGAACTGGCAGCAACCCAGGCCTGCCACGCCACCGAACTGGTTCTCCAGTCTCTTCCGTCGTTGCCAGCATGTTTCTGCCCATGCACAGAACAGTTTTCAGTCAACTGTGCATGTACATAAATGCGTGGCTGCCAGGCGGGCGAGCAAAGTGAGCAGTGCACGTGCAAAATGCCCTCTCAGTGAACTGGTATGCCCACAGATCCGGCAGTAAAAAAAATTAAATCCCACCACTGGTAAGTATGCATGTGGAAATGCCAGATAACTCCTGAAGAGTTGATTTTAAGGTTTGGAATAAAAACTATAAGATAGTTCATTTTAAATTAGTCACCATACTGTTTATGTTATATTCCCACCCACCTCTTCTGAAATCTGGTTGTGTTGTTTCATCATGGTATGGGAGAAGTGGGGGATATTCCAGGGAGGTCTGGCCAAAGAATGCTGAAAATGTATGTCTAAGCCAAATAGGCTTAGACCAAGACATGAAGCTTCTCCCAGCTTCCCAACTAAAATAAGTTGGCACCCACGTTAGGCAGCAGCCATATAGGAAGATGCTGGAGGAGAAGGATCACTTCAGTGACAATGGCAAAAGAAGTATTTCATACAGCTCAGGAGAGGATAAAGTTAAACCCTTCCTGTATTTTACACAAAAAGAAAAAAAAAACCCCATAAGGATGGACAAGAGAAATTAACAGAGGAAGAATTAGGATCTAATTAGGAATTAGAAGGCCAGAGAGTTAATATTTGCAGGACAGATTTTCCCTGTCTATAATGGACGTTCTTATGTTTGCATGCCAGGACAGATTTTGTTTAAAAATTAAGTATTAGCATCTTGAACTGGCTCCAGGATGAATAAGCAGACAAATTAGATGCTACAAGTAGTGGAATACAACAGAGGCCTGGAGGAATCAAATTTTGAGAGACGAGTTTTAGTGGATTTGGGGAGTTGTTGATATCAGTTTTGTGAGAGAGATGGTATGCCTAGGACTGACTGACTGACTGACTGACTTACTTACTTACTTAATTGCTTGCTTTATTTCCCATTTTTATTATTTTTACAAATAACTCAAGGTTGTGAACGTATCCAATGCATATGGAGAGAAGTGGTTGGCACTCTGGTTTTTCATAATTACTATTTAGAGAAAGCATTTTTTTTTGGGGGGGGGGCAAGATGACCAAAAGAAAAGAACGGTGCCTGCCCATTTGCAAATGTACTTGATCAAAACTGATGATCAAGACCCATTTTACTCCTACTTCAATTCTCAATGCAGCACCTGACTTGCAAGCTAAGTGTCATCTATTGCAAGAGAAAGAGCAATGGGATCGATTCTACAAGCTACAGATTCTCTTGGTGGACATGAATAACAATGGTCAAGAGATACTTCTGGAAAAGTTCATCAGTCTGGGAATTGGAATTTCCACATGAAATAAAAGAAGACAATGGAATGGAATAGGAAAGAAAATGGTATGATGGGGAGAGAAGCCAACTTTTCAATAGGGGTTTATGCACTAATATATAGGTTATCTAGCCGTGCATAGTGTTAAGCTTTTTCAGTTTCTACTAAGCACTGTGGAGCTATGGTTAGACTGGGAAGACAAAGGCTATCCATGAAATTAACTGACTGATCTAAGCGATCGTCATCATTCAATCTAACTTCTCATGAGATTGTTTCAAAAATAAAATTGAGAAAGGAAAGTACTGTGATAGCAATAGGTCTGTCATTTTCCATGGCCATGTTAATTTGAATTTCTACATAACATTTCTACACGGATCTAGTCCTCTTTTAAAAGACCTCTAAATCTATGTATAGCAGATGCTCACATAAGTCATGAGAGACATGTTGGAAAATGCCATGCAGGTATTTTGCAGGCATACATCTCTGTAGAAGCCCCCAAAACCAATTATTTAGGCAAAATGTCCATGGAGGATAATGCACAATGATTGCAAGAAATAAGATGCAATTGCAGTAGGCAATATAAGCTGGCTGGTCCCTGAACACATCAGGTGTGGTCAGAACCTGCTGAATTCCACCTCTGCATGGGATGTGAATTGATTGCTGGAAGTGGGGGGAGGAAGCCATAGTTCTATAGCTTCTATAAAGAACTGTAAAACAGCATATAAGTCTATTGATATTAATTAAGGAGCCATGGTGGCTCAGTAGTTATAATGCAATATTGTAGGCTAACCATGCCCACTGCCAGGAGTTCGATCCTGATCTGCTCAAGGTGATTCAGCCTTCCATCCGTCTGAGATGGGTAAAATGAGGACCCAGATTGTTGGGAATAACATGCTGACTCTGTAAACCGCTTAGAGAGGGCTGTAAACAGGGGTGGGTTCCTGCCAGTTCTAACCTCTTCTATAGAAGAGGTTCCACAAATCTACAGTGCCGTTTAGAACCGGTTCCAGCTCCCTCCCCTGCCCGTCCGCACATCATCAAGATGAAGAGCGAGAGGAGGAATTCTGGGAGTTGAAGTCCACAAGTCTTAAAGCTGTCAAGTTTGAACATTCCTGGGGTTTTTTTTTTCTAAAGGGTTAGGGGTACAAGGGTCTTGTAACTTTAAGCTTTAAGACTTGAGTGCTTCAAATGCCGGAGTTTCTGAGCCAACATTTTGGTCGCCAAGCAAGAGCATTGTTAAGTGATTTTCACCACATTTTACAAGTTGGCCACGCCCTCCCAGTCACATGACTGCCAAGCCACTCCCACTCAGTCACATGGCTGGCAAGCCACTCCCACCCGGTCACATGGCCGGCAAGTCACTTCCACAAAGCGGGCCACACCTACAGAAGAGGTTCTAAAAATTTTTGAAACCCACCACTGGGCTGTAAAGCACCATGAAGTGGCATATAGGTCCAAGTGCTACTGCTATTAATTAGAGAGGCGTGAGGATGGGTCTATATAAGAACAAAGTAGATCCATCATCAATTTCCCCTTTGCTAGAGCAAGCTGCTATGGGGAGTTTATGATCTGATGGGAGAATGAAAATAATCCCTGGGAAGGTCATCTGAAGGAGCAGAGGCCACTCAAGGAGAAGCTGTGCTAGCTTCTAATAGGACAGAGAATTTTAACCAATCTGATAAATTCCATCAAGGATGTGAGCATAAGAGCTGGCAGGTCTACAGCGGTGGAAATGATGTGCTTGGACTTGGATGAGGGTTTTTTTTTTTTTGACAAAACAGCCCTGCAAGCAAGATGAGGAAATAAGGTGGAACACTTGTGGGAAAACTCAATAACTGGAGCATGGATTTACTTTCAACCCTTGGGGATCGGTTGTGTGAAGGCAGAAGAAGGCAGAAGAAAGTGAAGCAAACTATGGAAGTGTGATGAAGGATGCAGAGGGAGCTGAAGCTGGCTGCACGCAGATCTTTTGCAGCAATTGGAAACCGAATACAGTGAAAATCAAGAAAGAGAGCAATGCAATGCAGGTTCACAGAAATGCTTCTTTTGCCTTTGGAAATTCACATTTGAAGCAATGGAACAACCAACAATCTGGACCAACAAATCCATATGAATGTCATGCACTATACTGACAATCCAAACTGAAAAGGCGAGATTCTGGTTAAGTTAGACTAAGCAGGAAAGTAATGGTTACAAAAGTTTTTCGGGGTGGGGTGGGGGAAATGTGCAAAGCGACGTGAAAGAATCCCTCCATTTAAAATGAGGACTAGAAACACTGCTGCCATTTGGTAGCATCAGTTAACCATTTGGTTGTGACAGGGTCATCACACTCCTGCAAGAAGAGGACAAATTTTGGTATACAGAAGTTGGAAACCACTTAGTACCTACTGAATTGAATTGAATTGAATTGAATTTATTGCACTTATATGCCGCCCTTTTCCCCGGAGGGGACTCAGGGCAGCTCACAATCCAAGTCAGGGAAGGGGATACAGATAAGGGATAAAAAGACAAACAAAACAATACACAATTTAAAAGCACACAACAACCATACCATTCGAGGGGGGGGGGGCAAAAGCTCTTTAGCCCCAGGCCTGTCGGAACAGCCAGGTTTTAAGGGCTTTGCGGACGGCCTGGAGGGTGGTGCATGGTGCCTTTGGTGTTTCTTCTGTGATGTTCTTCTTAACCCGACAGGTATTCCATTGCATTTATCCCGTGTTCCAGTGTTTCTACCGGGATGGGGCCAAAATAATGACAGGTGTATAATGATGTCATCGCAGAAATAAAGCCATTATGTGTTTATGACAATGCCAGATGCAAACACAAGTACTCCTTGAGTTATGGCTGCAGACGGGACCAGAAATTCCACTCCAAGCTAGATGGCTGTTAAGTCACTCCAATTTTACCACCTTTTTTTGGCACAATCGTTAAGTGAATCCAGCTTCTCCATTGACTTTTCCTGACAGATGCTGGCTGAGCAGTTCACAAAGGGCAATCGTATGATCCTGGGATATTGTAGCCATTGTATATTCATGCTGGTTTCAAAACACTAGAATTTCTTTCATGTATCATGGGGATGTTACTACAGTCATAAGTGTGAGGTCCAGTCAGAAGTAACCTTTTTTTCAGTGTCATAACTTTGAACATTCATTAAACTGGTGGTTGCTGTTGTGGCCCGCCAGCGGCCAGCAGAGCTGGCAGCAGATTCGGACAGTGAGGAGGTTGGGGAGGAACATGGGCCAGTCCTGGAGTCTGGGGAAGGCTCTGTTTCAGAGGCAGAAAGGGAGTCAGAGGCATATGCCAGTTATCAGCTGCTTTCAGAGTCAGACATCAGTGAGGCAGACAAACAGCTGGAGCCTGTTCCCAGTATGCGCATGCACAGAGTTGCCAGACAAAGGGAACAGCTAAGGAACAAGGGTAGACTTGGGAGTAAGGCCACAGGTGGACGGTGAATGGCCCCTCCCATAGGGAATAAAAGAGGAGCAAAAGGGGAGGGGTGTTTGCAGGAGACAATTAGTTCATTCCTGCATTCTTGCGGTGTCTGAAAGATATCAGCCTGGCCACTCTCCAAGCCTGATAAAAGTGGGTAATTGTGAGCTATCTTGAAAGACTGTGGGAGAGGAAAGACTTTGCTAGAGGGGAATTCACTGTAAATTAAATAAAAGGGGTTTATTAGGACAAGGACTCAGCTTTATGTTGCTGAGGAAGCCTAGGTCAGAACAGTTGCAGGTCAAGGACTTCCTATATATAAGTGGGGACATTTGTGTGATGATCTTAGCATGCACGTGTTGTTATCTCTGTCCCACCACAATCATACTTTGTTTATTTAAAGGAATTATGACTACCTATAATTCCTTTAAAAGATCTTTATACATGTGAGCTGACAGAACTGGGAATCTATCTGTCTTATTGGGCTTCCTGATTACAGAGAGAACTATTAGCTTGTTCAACCATACATGGATACAATTTACATGAAGATTGTCATACTAAATACAGGTAATGACTTACGACCACCCAAAATTTATGTTCCTGAGACATTTGTTAAGCAAATTTGGCCCCTTTTTACGACCTTTCTTGCCACATTTGTTGAGTGAATCCCTGCAGTTGTTAAGTTAGTAACAAGGTTGTTAAGTGAATCTGATTTCCCCATTGACTTTGCTTGTCAGAAGGTCACAAAAGTTGATCCCATGACTCTAGGACATGGCAACGGTCATAAATATGAATCAGTTGCCAAGTGTCTGAATTTTGATCACGTGACCTTGGGGATGCCGCAACAGTCATAAGTGGGAAAAACAGTCATGTCACTTTTTCCAGTGCCATTAAAATTTTGAATGGTTATTAAATGAACTGTTGTAAATCAAGGACTATATGTGCGTCAAGACAATTTATTGGATACATCAAGTTGGCACAACTGGTGAAAACCGGCTCTGAAAATTCCCCGCGGTTTTCACCTAATTAAAAAGTGAAAGTCTGCCCCCCCTTTCCCCAAGTCATCAGTCACATTGTCCAATAGAGGTGCTGGCTGGGTGGCTTGGTTACTCCATTCCTCCTCTCCCCAGCCACCTGGTGGAATGTCCTTGGTTCCACAGGAAAACTTTTTGTTTAGACTACAAAACCCCAGCTATCTATTTTCCCCCCTCCTTGTCCACTCTTCTGCCTTGTGGCAGCCATGAAGCTGTAAAGATGGCCTCAGCCAGGTTTGCTTCAGGGTTGACAGGGACAAACACTTTTGGGTCCTGCATTGTGTTTGCGTATTTAGCCAAACTCCCCGGAATTGAATGTGAGTTGCTTCTGTTCTGATCTAGGCTTCCTGAGACAGTAAAAAGCACATGCTTAGTCCCAACAGCCCTCTTTTTATTTCAAAGGCTGTGAATTATGTTCATTCACAGTCCATAATGAGTCACAAATAGTTTGTAAAGAGTCCAGAAGAAGTCTGCCAAAGTCTTTCAGGATAAGGCTGCTAAGCATCCACCTTTCTTGAAACACTGTCAAAGACCTAATTGGCAACTAGCTTTGCAAGACCACATGGACACAGAGTCAAAACAGAGCTTCAGAATTTAAACCGACCAGCATGAACAAAGTTGTTTCCTGCAAAGGCTCACATGCCTTTGCTCCTCCTTTATGTCTTATGGGAGGGGCCAAACATCTCCAAGCCTTACTCACGAGTCATCCCTTTAGTCTTAACTCTTCTTGCCTTCTGGCAGCTCTGCGCATGAACGCACTGGGAAAAGGCTCCCCCTGTTCCTCTGCCTTGCTGATGTCCTACTCTGGAGGCTCCAGAGGCAGCACTTAACTCCCAGATGGCCCCAGAGCTTTCTCTGCCTCCAATGCAGAGCCTTCCCCAGACTCCAAGACTGGCCCATGTTCCTCCCCAACCTCCTCACTGTCCGACTGCTGCCAGCTGTATGTGTTGCCGGCGAACTACAACAGCTTCTTCCTTTTTCTTCCCGCTTTGAAATGACCCTTTCCTCGTTTTCTTTAAATCTAGCAACTTTAATCATTGATATTTGTTCTTTTTGCTTATTACTGAACTGATGCAATCTTAACAAGATTGTAAATGTAAAAGATAAAAACCCCTTTGAGTCAAGTTCAATCCCAGGCGACTTCTGGAAATCTCCATATACTTTTCATCATAATATGAAAGAAGTTGCTTCCCATTGCTTTCTCTCAGGTTGCTGTTGTTTTTAAATTTCTAGTGTAGCCTACAGCCCTGGGTCTCCTGTCGGTCTCTCCTCCAAGTCCTAATAAGGTTTGACAGTGCTTAGCTTTTTTAGATTATCCAAGGTCAGCTAATCCATTTGAAAATCTGCTCCAAGAAGGGAAGGGTGACTTAATGATTCTGACAAGGGCTAGCCAATCAGCAGCGTGTTAACTCTTATCCTTTCTGGTATGTTTGGTCCCAACAGCTTCAGGGTGGGGAATTAGTTAGTGGGAACAATGCAGAGAAGAGTCGGGCAGGGGCCTGATTTTCTAGCATCCTTGTCCTGACTGGATTTCAGTGGAAGGGAGATGATCAATCCTGCAGTTGCCACATTATTAGTTTTGCAGGATCCAATCTGGGTCGGTCACCAGGACCAGAGGTTTTGTCTTCCAAGCTTTTGGACTCATGCTGGAGCCCTTACTCAGGGAAAATCCTCTGTGTCCTCTTGGCTGTTCTGTGTGTGGTAAATTATCTGCTACAACGCCCTACCTGTCAATGACTACTTCAGTTTCAACCGCAATAATACACAAGCACACAATAGATACAAACTCAAGGTAAACTGCTCCAAACTCGATTGCAAAAAATGCAACTTCAGCAACAGAATGGTCAATTCCTGGAATGCTCTACCTGACTCTGTTGCTACATCCTTAAACCCCCATGACTTTAACCTTAAACTGTCTACTGTTGGCCTCACCCTATTCCGAAGAGGTGAGTAGGGGCGTGCATAAGCACACCAGTGTGCCTAATGTACCTGTCCTACTGTCCCCATTTATTTGTCCCCATTTCCTGTGTTCTTATTCATGTTTATTCTTATTCCTGTTATCTTGTACCTGAGTGACAAACTAACTAACCAAATAAATAAAATTTATATATGATGGCTATTGCATGTAGCTTTATAGATGTAGATGTTTCAGTTTATTTTTTAAAAAAATCAGGAAATCCAGTTATCACATCTTCCAGTAGTTTTAGTCCTCCTTAGGGGCTTGGCTGGCTTTCTTCCTCTCTGAAAAAATGTTCAGCCTGCTCCTTCAGGATTTCAACACGTCTGTGGAGAATCTGCCTGGCCCAACTGCCTGTCTCTTCATAACTTCCGTCTACTTCAACCTCCGCCTTTGGATCGTCTCCCAAACACATCCATCGCCTCAGGTAACCTCTTGATCTTGTCTCCTCCGAGAACAGCTCTGACTCCAGAGACTCTGCTGTTAAATTCTCTGTCTGGTCATCTGCTAGTGTCTTTCAGTTTCACAACCATTTCACGTTCACAATTTTTGCCTGCAGTTTGTAAGAGAGGTGTGTTAGAAAATAGATTCTGAGCCACTCGTGCAGGATTTTGAAGTGATCTTTAGCAGGGCAGTAGGATCTTCTGATGATCTCATTATAACACAATTTCCCTTCACCTTTAAATATATTGGACATCAACTCCCATTATGTTTTGATTAAGCTGGATGGAGATTCTGGGAATTGATTGAAACCAGCTGGAAACCAGCATGTCCACATGAGGCGTAACAAAAGAACTGTAGCATTGTTCCTCTAGCTCTGCCTCCCAAACACCAAAAATGATGTGAGAAGAACTGTGTGTGGTCCTCTGCTTAGGCTGATGATGACACCATCGTTTCATCATTTTTTGAAAAGAGCATCTCTTAGTTTGAAGAGTAATCACCTGAATATATACACATGGGGTGTGTGGAATGTTGCAAGTAGACCAGACAGTTGAAGAAGAAAAAATAGCATTGGAAGAATATCTGAAGGGAGAAATTGCATTGAAGCTCATGAAGGCTTACTGAACGCTGGAGAAACCAAATTGGTCTACAATAAGGGCCAGCTGAAGAATAGAAAAGAGACACGACAAGGTAAAGAATTACATGGCCAGTTCATTAAAAAAACAGCAGGCAAAGCAGATAGGTAGCAACAAGACCTGGCAATGGTTAAGAATAAGAAAATTGAAAAAAGAGTTGGAAAGGTTGATTTTGGCTGCACAAGACCAAATTTTAAGAAAAAATAACATAAAGCTAGAATTGAGAAGATGGCAACAACAGCAAATTCCATGTCTACAAAGAAACTGAAGAAACAGTGAACTATCTATATTTTTGGAGTATAAGATGCGCTGGAGTATAAGATGCAGGAAGATTTTGAAGAGGCAAATTAAAAAAAATGTTTTTGCACTCTGCAGACCTCCCCAAAATGGCCCATTTTTCATAAAAACTGGCCTGTTTTTTGTCAAAAAAAAAAAGCCATGCATAGCCTTTAGGAGGCTTATAGAGTGCTCCTGGGAGCTGGGGGGGGGGGGGGCGGGACAAAATTGAGCAAAAAATTGCCCATTTTTCGCTCATTTCTGCTCTCCCCAGCCCCCAGGAGCACTCTATAATCCTCCTAAAGGCTTTGCAGAGCCATTTTGGTGAAGGGGTCAGGGTTTCATGAGGCAAAAAAATTGCTGCATTCAGTGTATAAGACGCACCAAGTTTTTCAGCCTCTTTTTTGAGGGAAAAGGGTGCCTCTTATCTCTAAAAAATACTGTAGTTAGTTCTTCAAGAAGACTGCACGGACAACAAACAACAGCACGACAAAGTAGCAACAATGGTGCATTGGAATATCTGCAAGAAATAACATTTGTCTGGAAGCAAGAACTACTGAGAAAAATAAATAATACTGTAATAGAAAATTTCTATTAAATGAAGAAGCAAAAGTGCTCTGGGGCTTAAGAATTCAAACAGACAGGGACCTGTATCACATAATATCCCAGACTTAACCAATTTTTTTAAATAAGAATTTTAAAAAAGCTTTGTTGATGGATGTTGCTGTACCTGAAAACAGCAGAATATAAAAGAAAGGACTGCAGAAAAATACAAAGACCTGCAAATGTAAGTAGAATTACTGTGGCAAAACAAAGCAAAGATAGTCCCAATAGAAAAGACACATCCCTGAACTTCTGGAGAATCACTTGAACAATATTGGCATTGATAAACCCACAGCAGTCAATTGTTAAAGTCAGCTTTATTTGAAACAGCTTACATCCTGAGATGATGCAAAAGTATCATCCACCAAAATCTGCCTATTCCAGGTCCTTGGGAAGAACTCAATAGGCAGATAAAAATGCCAATCCAGTTTAAACATCTGTCTGACTGTGCAACCAACCACGATTCCTTATTCCAAAGGAAGTAGGTTTAGCATAAAAAAGGGGGGGAAAGCTGACTTCATTACAGTCATGGTAAAACAATAACTTGAGTTATGCCATTAATGCAATAGTGTCCATGATCAGAATATTTCTTCTTCCTGTTGTTTTTAAATCAGGTGAATAATTTCACTATATTTTTCTTTTGATTTAATGTGTAAGGATTGCAGAAGTTATTTTAAAAAATGAAATGATTGGAAATAGCTGGGGCTTGTATACATTTTGAGCACATGAAGATTGCAATCTATGCATTTATTGCAGTTCTAGTTAAATGGCCCGTATCTGTAAGTATGTATGCTTCTTGCCATATTTTATACTTAACTCAGGTAGGAATGCATGAGAGACATAGAGCTCTTTCCCTAAATAAATAAAATTCCTAAACAGTTACTAAAAACATCAGAATTCATTCTGTGGATTATTGGAGTGCTTTACAATGCTATTTAAATCACTGTGACACCATTCCTAAGTATAAGTGCTAAGAATGTATAAATCAACCTACCAGTTGCTAGCATGGTTAATAAAAATGGATGAAAACCAATCTGAACCATCTCAAAAACGTGAAAGATTTCATTACTTGTCCATGTGATGTCAGGTTCAGTAATGAACCATGCCTCTTTTTCAATGGTGAAAAAAGTAAGGTTCTACATTTAGGCAAGAAAAACAAAATGCACAGATACAGTAATGGTATCTTGCTCAACAGTAGTAACTGTGAGAGGGATCTAGGAGTCCTAGTGGATAACCATTTAAATATGAGCCAGCAGTGTGCAGCCGTGGCACGACATAACCGTGAAAGTCAAAAGTGCGCCGACAACACCGCGGTGCTAAAACCGCGATGTCAAAAGCGCGCGACAACAGCGCGCCGACAACAGCCCGCCGACAGAAGCGCGATTTAACTTAAGGTAAGGTTTAGGGTTAGGTTTAGGGTTAGGTTTAGGGTTAGGTTTAGGGTTAGGTTTAGGGTTAGGTTTAGGGTTAGGTTTAGGGTTAGGTTTAGGGTTAGGTTTAGGGTTAGGGTTAGGGTTAGGGTTAGGGTTAGGTTTAGGGTTAGGTTTAGGGTTAGGTTTAGTTAGGTTTAGGGTTAGGTTTAGGGTTATTTTTAGGGTTATGTTACAGCGCGCTTCTGTCGACGCGCTGTTGTCGGCGCGCTGTTGTCGCGCGGTTTTGATGGCGCGGTTTTGTCACCGCGCTTTAGTGACACGCGCTTTAGTCGACCGCAGTTTTGTGGTGGAACTGTGTGCAGCAGCTGCGAAAAAAGCCAACACAGTTCTAGGCTACATAAACAGAGGGAACAAGATCACGTGAATTGTTAATACCACTTTATAATGCCTTGGTAAGACCACATTTGGAATGCTGCATTCAGTTTTGGTCGCCACAATATAAAAAAGATGTGGAGACTCTAGAAAGTGCAGAGAAGAGCAACAAAGATGGTTAGGGGACTGGAGGCTAAAACATATAAAGAACGGTTGCAGGAACTGGGTATGTCTAGTTTAATGAAAAGAAGGACTAGGGGTGAAAGGATTCCAGTGTTCCAATATCTCAGGGGTTGCCACAAAGAAGAGGGAGTCAAACTGTTCTCCAAAGCACCTGAGGGCAGAACAAGAAGCAATGGGTGGAAACTAATCAAGGAGAGAAGCAACCTAGAACTAAGGAGAAATTTCCTGACAATTAGAACAATTAATCAGTGGAACAACTTGCCTCCAGAGGTTGTGAATGCCCCAACACTGGAAGTCTTTAAGAAGATGTTGGACAGCCATTTGTCTGAAGTGGTGTAGGGTTTCCTGCCTAAACAGGGGGTTGGACTAGAAGACCTCCAAGGTCCCTTCCAACTTTGTTATTCTGTTCTTCTTCTTTCTACTGTCCTCCCCTCTGATGGAAAAAGGCTCAAGCTCATCCTAGAATTTGATTAGACTTGCTTGAAATAAGGTGGCGCTTGACATCATCAAGTAAAAAAAGGCACATTAATGAATTGAGAGGAAGAAAGGACATTTTGCGATAGACGAGAAGTAATTTATCTAATAATTTAGTTATTTAAGCTCCCTAGAGTGTGAGTTGGTTGGACATATAAACGTGTTTAATAAATAAATGGTCCCAACAGGCTGGCAAAATTTTTTTATTTCCCGAAGCAAAGTTCAAAATAGTTCTCTCTCCCTCCCTACATCAATACGGATAAGACAGAAGGATACATCTTATTTCAACTCAAGCAATAGGATGCTGTTTCCAACAAGCTAGTTTAGGCGTGCCCAGCAGGCTGACTGGCACACATTATTCTGCCCTTCAGCGGCTCCTAGCTGGATGCTCTTGCCCTTCAACTATCAGGGCTGGCTTCTTGTGCACATCAATAATTTTCCTGCTGTGTGTAGATCAATTACTCTAAAGGTAGCATTCCCAAAAAGGATGCTACCAAAGAATAGATATCTGCAGCCAAACTCCTTTTGCTGAAGAGAAGGTGGTGAAGAGGTTATTCCATAATAGATTTCTCTGCTCAAAAGAGAAGGTTTATAAATGTATTTATTAGTGAGAGGAGAAACCAGATTACAAGAGGACAACTTAATTGGAAACACGGGGGAATTATTAGAAGGCGGTGGAAAAAGAATGGAAAATAAAGAATATTGCTTAAAAAAAAAAACAGGGTGTTCCTCTCTCCATCTTTCTTATCCCCTTGTCTTTCTCAACTGGCTCTCCAGTTCCAGTAAAACCAGGATGCATTTGGTGAACAAAATGTCTTCCTTGCTAAGCTACCTTTTTTGACGTCTTCAGGCTGAGTGACATTCTGTCCTGGGGATTACATAGCCTTTTCTCAGAAAAGGTTTACAGGCTCCGGTCGAATTTGATTAATTGTGTATGTGCAATTATTAGTAAAAGGGCGAAGTTGGGTGTGGATCCATTTAAATACCAGAGAGAAAAGAGAGAAACTTAAAGGTGCCGTAGGGAGTGAGCTGGATAATGGGCGCAAGATCTTGGGAGGGACAAACCAAGAAAGAACTGGGAGGGTTGAGAGTTTAGTTAACTGCATGCCAACCACCTTGAGAAAACCCTAAAGAGGGAGATTTATGTTTATCTCCTAGCATTTGATCTACGATCAAAGTAAATACATGATGAAAAGTTATACAGACACACACACATTTTATCTTCAAAGCTTTGCAACCTGATGTCTTTCAGATATCTTGAACTACAATTCCCATCACCCCAGGCCAGCATGGCTATTGACTACCTTAGCTGGATGACAGTTGGAGATCTGAGAGATCTTTAGGGCGATCATGGTGGGAAAGCCCTTCTAAGATCAGTGGTTGTGTAGGCTCTGTAAACTAGAATTCTCTAGGTATCGATGGTGCGGCTATGGAGATAACAGAGCAAGACTGTCAACCGTGCTCTACAGGACACATGACCAGCCTCACATGATGGCTATTATTTTGATAAACCTTTTCTCCATAGTAGATATTTCATGACAGCACAAAAAGGCTGTTTTCCAAGTTCCAAAAGTGACTTAAAATCACTGGTTTGTAACAAAGAGATGCAGGAAACTCTAACTTTTTACTGCCATCTAGTGCTCAGTTGGGTTTTTACAGCCTAGATATGGTTGCTTCAAACCATTAAATCATAGCATGTGTGATAGACTATATGAGT